>NW_008654017.1:356-4472 GCF_000695815.1 Acanthisitta chloris | reverse complement strand
GGAAGTCTAGGTTGGATATTAGAAAAAAATATTTTTGCCAGTGTCTCATCACCTCACTGGAACAGGCTGAATGAGTCCTTAAGCAACCTCAGGTTGCCCAGGGATGTGGTGGCTGCCCCAACCCTGGTGGTGTTCAATCCAGGCTGGATGAGCCTTGAGCAACCTGAGCTAGTGAGGAGATATCTGGGACTAGATGATCTGTAAGGTCCATTCCAACCCCTAAATTCTATGAGTCTGTGATTTAGGACTTCCCTCCGTGAACAAACCCCTTGGATTAAAGTCTATCACTTCACTCCACCTGGGCAAAGTAAAATGAGAAACCATGGGGAAGTTTTGCACTCTTTGTTTCTGGAGTAAACAGCATTTTATTCCCTAAAAAAATCAAGTTTGTGACTTGCAAAATAAAATAGCTCTTGGTGGAAATAAAGGTAATTTGGCCCATAAATCACACTGTGATTTAAATGAGCTCTGATTTCTAAGAATTAGAGATGGAGAAAATTCTCCATCAAGTTGTTTTCTAGCTCAGACTACGAATCACCAAGAGAAATGCCAAAGGTAAGATGAAATCTGAATTACTAATTACTTAAATCAAGGGGACAAAAATGCTGAAAAAAGAGAAGGCTGAAAGAGAGAGAAGGATCTAAACTAAACCAAAATGAGTGGAGAAATAATAGAGTATTTAATGCCTGAGATACTCTAAGGTTACAGCCCAGAAGTGGTTAAACCTTCCTGCAGCAGCACAGGCCTTAAAAATAAATAAATAAGCATCTAAATCTCAGCTCCCTATTCCTCTAAACTGATATGGCTTCCATTCAAAAGGTTTGTTTCATCCCAGGGCTGTTGCTTTGCCTTTGCTGCACTTTCTGCAGGAAGGGTCATAAAAAAAATATTGTACCTTAAGAAAAAAAAATCAAAATGTACTTGAATCTATTGATTTGTGCTGTAGCAAAGCCCCTGACATTCTGGCACGATGAAGATATTGCTCTGGACCCTGTGTGCCTCCTCACACTTCTCCTCTGCTTATGAGGGTCTCTAAGGATGGTATTAAAGATATTGTAGTTCCCACTCTCCGACTGTGGGATATCAGCGAGATTCTCCTGTGTAAAGAATAATTATCAGCACTGCTGTTACCTCTAGTAAGTGTGTAATTACATGCTCTGTTTTGTGGGCTGTAGGCTGTGCAATTTGAAATTATACAGTAATGACAAATTCTCTCTTTTTCACCACCTTCTTTCAAATAATAAGCATCACCATCAGCATTACCAACATCAGTGTGAAAGCAAGGAAATCTTCTTTGGGTTCACAGTTTGTATTGGGTTGTGGGGTAATTTTTTTGCTTTAAAGGCTGAAAGGAGCCTTGAAATCTAAACATTTCCGCTGAAAAATACAAGGAGGAAGCTAACAGAGGGAGAAGGGGAATGGCTAAAGCACAGGGAGTGAATACAGAAGCCTTAACACCAAGCATGGAATTGTGTTTGATTCCATTCAGCCCACAGGTTTGCCCTGTTTTAGTGGAAAGGCTGGTGAGCAAGAGGAGCCCCAAAGCACACATTTTGGGAATCCTGTCCCCAAAACCAGAAAATCTCTGTTCACAAGCCCTAGATTGAGATTTCTCTGAAGGAAAGCAGCACTGGGTGAGGGAAATTAGCCTGAGCGTGATAAACACCGTGTAGGGCAAAGTGCGTGTAATCAGTTCAGGAGATCAGATGTCAGAGTGCTCCCTCGCCTGTCCCTTGATCATCACACCAATTAGTGATTAAATATTAAAACACAGCCACTGCCTATATGCAGACATTGCTAGGAGCTATCCTAACTCTGCTTCTATGCCCACACAAAGGCAGGAGAAACATTCCAGGCACAGAGAACCTGGTCAGGAGATAAGGAATAAACCCCAAAAATTCATTTGCAGCACAAACATTCATCCAAGTAAGAGGGAAAACCCTTTTTGTCTGAACTCAGAAGACCTTCAGCTGCTTTATTTGCCTTTACGAGAGCTAAAATGGTTTATATTTGCTGAAAATTTGGTTCATAGCTCTGTTTTTATTTTTCTGCTCCTCCTAAGGTTTGCACATATTCATGTTCCCTTTGGGGAAAGTTTGATAGTGGTTACTGGGGAGAAAGCCAAAAGGGACCTATGTAAATACACTTCTAAACATGACAGGATTTGAATCAGATAATTTCCATGGGTTATTTCAAGGATGAGGCTTGCTGGGTATCCTGGGGAATTCAATGGTTTGGATCCAATCCTCAATGAAATCCTATAGGAGTGTCCCAAAATGGGAAATTTGCTCTTTGGGTTTCTTTGTGCTTCTTTCCACCAACAGGATGCTGCTTTCATTCCCAGTACCACCAGCTGTAACGACACATAACCACAGGAACTGTGGCTATTTACAGTCCTATTCCCAAGTGAATTCCAATATTCAGGTAGAGACAGGCCCTAAGGGCATACAGATGTATGTATGTATCAAGCTACTCTTCCCCACCTGGAATCCTGCACACAGTTCTGGTGCCCTCAACATCAGAAGGACATGGAACTGTTGGAGCGAGTCCAGAGGAGGCCACCAAGTTGCTAAGAGCACTGGAGCATCTGCCCTGTGAGACATGTTTAACTGGTATTAAAATGCATATCAAGAATGAAACATTTTGGATCACAGATCTACTGGTAGTACATGGGAAGATGTGGATTCCAGTTCTGGCATAACTTACTTCCTTCACTCCTTATTGTCCCCAGGCAGATCTGTTTTCCATGAGCAGGTGAAAAAATGTTATCATAATTTCATTCTATTTTTGGCTGCACAGAAAACAGTGGGAAATTATCTCCGTTTCCACTACGCCACATCCATTGTGTTGGATTTAATACAGGACCCTAAAAGGGTTCAACTAGCAGGAAGAGATCTCATCCTATTTTATAGCTCTTTCAGTCACTGTGTCAGAGTACTGACATGGAAGGCAGAGAGGACAGTTTGGATCCAACTCCCTCTGGAATTCAGAGAGATTTGGGGACTAACTCACCTTGAAAAAATCCTCTCTGTTAACATCTGTGAGACTAGTTAGATGCTTGTGTGTGTTATTGGATCAGCCCCAGAAGACAAGACTCAAGACCTCACAGAACAAGGTGAGGGAGAGACACGACTGGGACATGAAAAATAGGAATTTAGTCAAGCATGTAAAATTGTCATTAAAATTTACCAGGCCAGGGACTAAATAGATGTCTCTCCCTCACAGACTCATGGAGAAAGTCTTATAAAAATTAATAGGCACTGAGTCAATAGCTGTCTATAGGAATAAAGCAGGATGCCATGGAAATCACTCCAAAATCTACAAGGAAAGGTGAAGTTGTCAATATGTAGTTTTTAATATTCACATATTTTAAATTCTGCAAGAGAAATAAAAGATTAAGTCTAGAAGAGGAAAGAATTTACAGTTAAATGTCCTGAAAATACAGGGGAAATCATGTCATTGTTCTCGCCTTGAAAACTAAAATGACTTGCCCACAGCTAGCAGAATTTTACTCGTGTGTTACAGTTCAGATGAGGCTGAATGGTATTTACTGTGCTTGGTAAATCCTAGAGGAAGTTCAGTTAGATCTAATAGATTCAGATACTATTTATCTTGTTTATTTTGTTCTGTGATACAGGAGATTCTGCACACACTGAACAACAGGTACCTCACCACAAAGAAAAGCAAATGCTTCATCAATCAGGGAGTGAGAGCAAAGGGCTGAGATGCTTATTGAGATGAGAAGCAAATAAAAGTAGAAAATGAGGCTAGAAAAAAACCCAAACATAAAACCTCCAACCCTCCAAAAATCCCCAAAACAAACCAATGCCCAAATAGACCCAAACACTTCACCTGGTGCCTCAATTCCTCCTTTCCCAAAAGGATATTCCTGACCTCCTTTGTGAAGTGCTTTGCAGCCAACAGGATTGAAAGTACCAAGATGAGATTGTTACAAAGAACAAATTCCAAACAGGGCATGCTTTGGACCAGTGCTGTGAGTCCTTGGGCTCAGTCACAAATAGAATAATAGAATTTTAGGAGTTGGGATGGAGCTCAGAGCTCACCCAGCCCCAGCCCCTGCCCTGGGCAGGGACACCTCCCAGCAGAGCAGGTTGC
>NW_008654017.1:0-324 GCF_000695815.1 Acanthisitta chloris | reverse complement strand
GGGGGCAGCCACAGCCTCCCTGGGCACCCTGGGACAGTGTCTCACCACCAGAACAGGCAAAACTTCTGCCTAAGATCTAACCCAAACTTCTCCTCCTTCAGTTTGAACCCGTTACCCTGCCACAACTCACGGCAGCCTTGGGGCTCAGAACCTAAAAAACTCAACCCCAATCTACCACATAGACTTTCTACATCTGTTTGACCACCACAACAAGGTCCAGCAGTGATTTGTTTCACCAACACATCATCAAAAACTTCATTGATGTACACAGCACAATTCAACATCCTCTGTAGGTGTTGATGTCCTGTGCAGGGCCAGGAGTTG
>NW_008654016.1:0-232 GCF_000695815.1 Acanthisitta chloris | reverse complement strand
CACGCACAGGGACGTGGCACAGTCTCCCCACGCCGCACACACACAGACACACACACCGGTGGATGTGCTGAGTGCCTGCTGCGCGCAGACACGCGTGTCCCCGGGGGACGAGCAGGAGCTGTCCTGCTGGCCGGGATGAGTCGCGTCTGTCCCCGTCCCCGTGTCCCCCCGCTGAAATTTCCCGAGGTGACAGCGCGGAAAGGCAGCGCGCCCGCGGAGAGGCCGGCGCGGG
>NW_008654015.1:0-300 GCF_000695815.1 Acanthisitta chloris | reverse complement strand
AGCACCCCTCAAACCCAGGGGCATCACCCCCTGAGCACAGCCAGGCAAGGGGTGCACCCCACACACACCCCAAGTTGGTGGGGGCTTAGACCCCTTTGCCCCATGGTGGGGACAAGACCCTCAGGGTTTGGGGGGGTCTGTGCCCCCTCCAGGGTTCGGGGGGGTCCGTGCCCTACCGGGGTTTAGGGGGTCCAGACCCTTGGGGTTTGGGGGGGGATCTGTGCACCCCCTGGGATTTGGGAGGGTCCAGATTCCCAGGATTTGGGGGGCCCCATTCCCTCCCTGGAGTTTGGGGGGCTC
>NW_008654014.1:11409-24619 GCF_000695815.1 Acanthisitta chloris | reverse complement strand
GCAGCCCAGGATTTCATTTGCTTTCTGAGCTGAGCTCACAGTGCGGCTCATTTTGAGCTTCTCATCCACTGTCACTCCCAAGTCTCTCTCCTCACTGCTGCTCACAGTTCGCACCCCACCCCTTAAATATGAGGCATTTTGACACAGGTAGCAACTTCCACAAGGATACCTGTACATACCTGACATTGCAGTACGTATTATAGCCTATTTCTGATAGAGGAATACAGTGTAAAACATCATACAACTTTCACACAGTCTGCTGAATAGAGGTTGCACAGATTTCATTCCCCCAAAATATGATGTGCATCAACTTTTAGCACCCTTAAATATGAGGCATTTTGACACAGGTAGCAACTTCCACAAGGATACCTGTACATACCTGACATTGCAGTACGTATTATAGCCTATTTCTGATAGAGGAATACAGTGTAAAACATCATACAACTTTCACACAGTCTGCTGAATAGAGGTTGCACAGATTTCATTCCCCCAAAATATGATGTGCATCAACTTTTAGCAAATGAAATAATTAACATTACACAGTAAAATTAATTGCAAACTGACAGGTATGATAGAAGCCCGTATGTCTAAGGTTCTCTGCCACAGCAGCTCAGAACAAGGCATAGTATCAGAAGATGTAACATGAAGGTTCTCAATTTTAGTTTCAGGAACTTACTTGTCATAATGAGACCATGAAGGCAGACAAACAACCGAAAACAGTGCTCATCAGCTGAACTTCTACTACTGAGATTAAAAACTACTCCCAACTTGTTGAACAGCTCATTTTCCGTCAACAGGAGCTCTATAAATGTTTCCAGGCAAAGACAAACATCCTTAGTCTGCCAAACAAATGGCTTTCAGCTTTGTTGTGGTCTGGTCCTTTGACTGCAAGCCATGTCAGATACAGGGAAAGAATCACATTTAATTACTGCTGCTAGCTGACAAACTGAATAAAAACCCCAAAGAACCAGCAATGAAAGGTAGTTCTTTTAAGCCAACTCTGAGCACAGCAAAAAGATTTGAAGTGTTCCTGCAATAGCTATTACAAGAGTTTCAGTAAGAAACTACTTAAAAACACTGAAAAAGTTTGTAGAACAGCTAGTCATTATAGAGCTGCAAAGCATCAACCTATCCTGGTTGCCTTCTCCCCAAAGGAGTTGTCCCAAGCCAGCTCATGTCTGACCTGTGTATTAGGCTTCTCCTGGTAACTGCTCCCTGAAATATACCCTAGATATAATCAAGAGCCTCAAGCACAAAGCCCTTCCACAATACATGTTTGCCTCAAACTAACCACAACTTGAGAACAGAAAAGGATACTCGTTATGAACAGAAAAGCCTGAGCATTTTCAGCTCACATCCTTTTCTTGCAGTTTTAAACCCAGTGATTGACGCATGGACAGAAAGGATGTGGTCCATGTTAAAACTGATGTTTAAGAACTCCAAAATGCTTTAACAAAAAATACTGCCCAAGCAAGTGGCAAAACATCTGCACATAATGAACAAACATATTTGTCTGAGGAGCCAAGTTCTAAAAAAGGAAAATGAGAAGTGATTTAGTGCTTGTTACGTGGGTTTGGTAAAAAATAACCTTGCATATAATGGCACTGCTAATTCAAAAGACAAAAAACCAAAACAAACCCATTTGTTTTTTTTTGTCTGGGAGGAAGTGAACTACTGTAGCATCAGCACTTGTTTCCAGTGAGACTGATACTCCCTGGAACTGGGTACACAAGAGAACAGTGACTAACACCAGCAGCATGGGAAAAAAAAGCTCTAAGAATTCCCTTTTCTTTCAAAGCAGGGAAGTACCGGTTACAGTTTCCTCTTCACTAAGCAAGAGCAGCAGAGCAGTAATTAGGTCCTAAAACAACAGTTAAGAGTGTGTGGCTACCCCAGACTTCCTCAGCAGCAGACAAGAAACCTGACCCTGCTGCAGCCTGCGAGCATCGAGCTGTCAGGGCTGCAGCTTAGTGCGAGGGCAGACCAAGAGTTACTGCTCCGGAAACCAAAGCAAGTCCTTAACGAGGTTAACTTCTCCCTGGCAGCTGAAGTATCGATGTGGAAGACAGAACACAAAGCAATCAGAACTGGCAGGTTTAATCACCATTGGTTTCGCTACCTAAGGATGACTGGGGAATGCAGCTACACCACAGCTGAGACACTGCACACCACACCCTCCTCCCTGGCAAGGCCCTTTCCTCCCTCCCCATCATACCTCAAATAGTTTCTCCCTCCAGAAGTACAAGACCAGAAGCACTTTCAGCTTAGCTTCCCCTGCACCTACAGGTCAACACACCGAGGCTATGGCACTGCCAGCAGTGCTGGGGGAAAAGGGGCAAGGGGTGGCAAAAGGAAGCCTTGATCAAGCAAAGCTGGCAAATCATGAGTTGTGCATTCTCTCTGCCTACTCTGACAAGCAGGTGTTTAATTTTAATAGAATTACTTTCAGGTTTTGAATTGAGAACTCTGACATGTCTTGCTAAGTTTTTTCTGTGCTTGTAAAATGGATTTGAGAGGAGAGAATGTTAGCAATTGAAAGGCTGAGGGAGTTGGGGCTGTTCACCCTCGCGGAGAGATGGCTGAGAGGGACCTCAGGAATGGATTCAAGTGCCAAGAGGATGATCAGACACTGCTCAGTGGTGGAAACCAATCAAACAAGAGGGAAGAGCAAAAACTGATGTCCAGAAGTTTCACCTGAACATGAGGAAGAACTTCTTCCCTGTGCAGTCACTGAGCACTGAACACATTGCCCAGACAGGTCATGGATTCTCCCTCACTGGAGGTGTTCAAGAATTGTCTGGACACAATCCTGAGCCATGTGCTCTGGGTTGGCCCTGCCTGAGCAGGGAGGTGGGACCAGATGACCCATTGTGGTCCCTTCCAACCTGATTCTGAGATTCTGATTCTGTGAATTGCACTTCCCAAATCTGAACTCACTTCTACCCTGCTATTTTCTACTATTCTTCCAGACTCCCAGTTAAGAAACCCAGTGGTTGACAACATCACACTTCACAACCTGATTTTATAACTACAAATAAAAATTCAATTACAGCTGAGATGGAGCCATGAGTGGACACTGAGCTGGCTGAAACCCAGGAGCCAAAGGACCACCGTGCACACTTCCAGCTCGTGGCGTTACCAGCTGAGCACCTGTGACTTGTAGAAGGTTTGTTTGTACCTGGTCTCAGCTCAAACTGGCATTGCAGCCCAATCTCAAGTAACACCATTTGGAGGGTTAAGATTGTACCTTTTTGCCTCTTTACTTCTCTCTGACCATTCTTCCCATGCCCTGACACCTCCCCTTTGTATCACACAGCTTTTGTTTCTCTTTCAAGTGCTTCAAGGGCTTTAAAAACTTTTTCAGGTGTTCCAAGTTGCGCAGCACAAATCAACTTTATCTAATCTATCAGATTACCTAATTTGCATTTTATTTACGTCCTGCTTACCCACAAACCACCAATAACCCCAGGGATTAAACTGAGAAAGACTCTGAGAAAACTGGAACCACATTATCTGTTTTTCCTCAGTCTACAGTCAGTAGGAAGTCACTACCTGCTTGGACCACAGAGCCTTTCTTCTCCAGGTTATTCTTTGCCTCTCAACCAAACCATTCAATGCAAGAACAAAAATTGGTGGTGCAAAAGTAAATAAGAAAAGCACACAGTGCCTTTCCTATTTACTTTTGCACCACCAATTTTTGTTAGAAACATCTAAGTCACATGGTCTTTTTAGCATTTGCTTAAAATAGAAATGTGTTTATTCTCCAGTTTAGTTACACTCTTTTGTTTGCAGGTAAATTCTCTTGTTCAAACAGAAATATTGCAGGGAGCTTTTCTATCAAAGTACTCAAAAGTAAACAAAAAGCCTTTGACTGCAGCACTTGAAAGGACAAAGTTAGAGAAGTCCTAAGTTAAAGTAACATTTAAATGTACTTCCTGCACACACTCCAAAACAGACTGGCTGGCTTGATGAAAGAGCAGGGTTTATCACTCTTTACTAAAATAGATAAGGCTGTAACCGCACATGAAACACTGGAAACTAGAGGGAAGAAAGCAGAATAGCCATGCCCTGATCTGTTTCGTAAAACTGCATCACCTCTCCTGCTGCAAACTACATGGAAGGCACAGACACTGCCTGGCCTTCAGCCCACAGGCCTTCCTGGGTATGTATCCACAGTATTTCCCAAGGCCTGTTCCAGAGGACAGAACACAAGCTTTGCATTTCCAAGTTTGACACGAAGGAGATGTGGGATCACGACACCAAACCACAGCCATCCTCTGTACAGAGTGAGCTCTGCCTGGGCCACAGAGGAAGTGGCTAATACCACTGTTTTCTCAGTTTACAGCTCTGCACGAGTTCATCTTGAACAACTGCAGGGTTGTCACAAAGATCCGTTACAAAACCAGCTATCAAATACAGTAGTCAGATGTGTGCAAGGTATGCAATGCTTTGGACTGTTCAGCACAGGCATTCAGGGTTAATGGGAGATGGTGGTGAAACCTCCTCCTTAGAAAGTCATAATACAGTTGAAAAAGGAAATGTAAAAACTTACCTTTTGTAGACTAGTTGGGTTCAGCTGTGTTTTGTCAATTATTTTTATGGCAACCTAAAGGAAGAGTTCACAGTCAGTATTTTCCATAGGAACAATCCCTCATCATTACAACATGCCCAAATGCAGTAACAGAGATGGAAATCACGAAAGCTACACAAAAAAAACCGAACTTCAGTTCCTTCAGCAAATCATGTACTTGTATTTAAACTAAAACCACTTGGCATTAACAGCTAAAGTGCAATTTACTTCTACTGCTACAGACTAAACAGGAGAGTGGGAAAACCCTGGTATTTTAAGCATATTATGATGAGAAGTTTGCTGAGTCTTTTACTTGACATTAAGACCATCACACTTGTGACAGAGCTCCAGCACCAGACAGTGCCAGGAGAGAGAGCAGTGTGCCTACAGATAATATTGACACAGTATAATTACACAACAGATTACACAGTAGTGACTGGGCACTGGCAGTTTCTAAAAGCAGAGATTTCAGAGCACATGGAAAGCAATTCCACACAGATTTGGCAAGAGCTGAGTTCATCTTCGAAAATTCACTGAGTATTTGAGTCCCTGATGGGTATTAAAAAGAAGTATCACTTGTGCATCAACAAAAACCTGTTGCCTGTGGTACCACAATTTGGGCAAGTCCATTCCTTTACTGGTTCTAAACTTTACAGTAGATACTGCACAGAAATATGAAAGAACAAAATAAAGATGTCACAAAATAAGCAAAGGAGAAATTCAGTACCATGGTAACTAGTCAGAACCTGAAGATCTGAGGCAATGAATAAGCACCAGAGCCTTCATTGCAATGCAATTTGGATCCTGGATGAGTTAGAACAGGAAATGGGAATCTTTCTAGAATTACATGCCAATTGGTATTTTTCCTTTCTAAATTAAAGACTAAACATACCAGAAGAAGCTCCACAGATGCCAAGGAGATGGTGCCTCTCAAAGAAGCAAGATGCTTCAACTCAGCTGATTATAATACCTCACTGGTGCAAAGCAAGGGCTTTCAACTCCCCTTCAATTTTTGGCTCAAGCAGTAGATGCTGCTCCTTCCCCATGCCACAGCTCCCATTTCCCTGCATTGGTTTGTGCTATCTTTGTCATCTCATTAACTTGGGGTTGGCAACATATGGCAACATCAAAGCAAACATATATCCCTACATTCCAGTGCAAAAAGCACAGGGATGGATCATCATGATGGAAAGGGTAAGACGGGAACAGCGTTCGATGCTTGGGTGCATCATGGAATTATATAATGGATATGGTGTTTTCTGAAACTGATATTCCAAGGCTTATTTTGAGCCCTTCTAGATGCAAGATATGATGAGACATCACCAAGAAGCCACCTAAGAATGCCTGTGCTCTGGGGAGTTATTTTCTTCTAAGGCAGGCTGCTGAAATTAAAGATCACTACTTCCCCAGGCAAAATTCCATTGCAAAACCTTGAGAAATCACTTCAAAAATACCAACAAGAGAGGAACACATTAAGCAATAGGTACTTTTATATTAGCAGCTGTGTACGAAACCAAGAAAGATTTTTATCTCTACCTTTCTGCATTTTGAACTATTGCCACAAAGGTAACAAAGTCATTCGTTTCCTGCAGTCTCTTATCTCATCCATGCTGAATGTAGAGTGTTCACTGCCTTTGTCAACAGCAGATAATGCCATTTGAAAGTGGCCTGGTGTCCAAGACTACCCATGTCACAGAAGATGGCAAGGCTATAATTGCATTACAGCAGTGACAGGTTCATGGTTGGACTCAATGATCTTAGGGGTCTCCCCCAACCTTGAGGATTCTGTGGCTGTTCACTTGACAAGTCCATTCCACTCAGAATATTCATTCTGGGCTGTACCATTCTGATCAATTTTTGAAAGATGCAAACTTGTTTCAACCCACAAAGTCTTAAGGTTGTGGGTTTCTGCAAAACCAGCTCACCTCTCACTGGTGCCAGATGATCAGAGAGGTCTCTGCAGAACAAATTCACCCTGGAGACACAGGGGAGGTACACACCCCAGTTTTCCAAAAGACAGACTCTCAGGCCTGTTCAGTGCACTCATTACAGCCTTAAAGGCAGGATGAATTTAGAGAATTCCTATCCAGTACAGTGTGTTAACATGAACTTTGAGAGCTTGAACCCATCACCAGAACAGGGAGCAACTAGAGGTCCCTTGATAAGGTCTCCAAATCACAGGCCAAGGGAACCTGCCCTCAAGAACAGTTCTGATAAGCCTGAGAAAGAAAACCCTCCATTTTGCTAAGTACAGTTAATAGAACACATCAAATTGCCTTTCAAAGCAGAAACTTTGCTCTCTCCACATAAAGTGAATCCTGAACAGTTTCAAGTCCTGTGGGCCATGGGCAGTGCTGGAGGAATCCAAGTCCACTGATGCTGTTACACCACTGCACCAGCCATGACATTGTGTGAAATCCTTAGCAGCATCAAAATCCACTTTCCTTTCACCATTCACATGACTTCAAACATACATGATCTGAATGAGGGAGTTAAAGCAACCAGAAATTGGGACACTGAGCAAATAAATTGGCCAAACTGCAACCATTCAGAATGTTTTCTCCCTCTTAAATTTCACTTTTTTTTCCAAGAGAAGAACAGAAGGAAGATGACAATAGATTGCTTGGAGTCAGACTTGGATCCTGAAAGAATTCTGTCTCACTAGGAGACTTCACTCCCTGGCTATTAGCTGAACACATGCCTTTGATGAACAGAAGGATCTGTAATATTTTTGGCTGTGCTTCCAACCTCCTCAGTAACAGCAAAAGGTAGTTTTATCTTTTAGATTAATTTTGGCAAGTATGGAAAACTTGTCAGAGGAAACACCCTTTGATAAAACTACAAGAGGAAAGACATGGATTACAGTCAAAGAATGAACAAAAGCAGATTGACAATGAAGATTCATGGTTTCAAAAGGGCAGACAGACTCCAAATAACACTCTCCTAGGCAGAGGATCTCAAAGGAGTGTGTTTCCAAACACCATCTCTAGTGCAGTGGAGCCAACCACTGCAGTGAGCTGAAGGCCACACACTCCTTGCAGGACAATTCAACCCCCTCAAGCAAGTCAGGCTGATGTTCTGATCACACCCTGAAGGGCTGAACCCTTTCTCTAATTTGAGACTGGGCTCTGCTTATGCATCCTACAGACACACTAAAGATGGAAATGAAAGAGAGCCCTGGAACTTACTCCAGCTGGAAACATGAAATCTGCATCTCAAGCAACAGGAAAATTCACAGGGAAAGACTCCAGATGCCAGGAGATGAGCAACTAGCCTAGAAAAATGCTTGAACAAACATATCCTCCCAGGAAGTGACAGAAAAGTGCTGATCTGCTTCAAGATTTGGAAGTTAATCAGCACAGAGATATAAAGAAGGAATTGCCATAAAGTGAAACTGACCTGGTCATTTAAAAGGACATTCAGAACAGAACCACAGAGATAAGACAAGTAGAGTTCAAATACAGCAAGGAGACAACAGAAATGAAAACTCCTTTAAGCTCCCAAAACTAAGCACTTAGTTTAGATTTTGGTACATAAGATGGAAAAAAGAATAGAAACAAAGACAGTCCAGGCAGCAGGAAATCACAAATTCAGGAAGATGAGTACCCTCTGGCTCAGGCCAGACAGAACATCATCTTGGAATTCTTAGTTTAAAGGAAATAAAAGGGAAAAAAGGACTTTTGTAGCATAGATTTTTAGCACCAACCAAGAAGAAATGGCAGAGCAGGGTTTAGGAAAGATCAGACTCCACTTTTTACTCCAATTTACCACACCATTCCCAAGCTCTACACTTGCAGGGAAAAACAGGCAAACACACAGAAGGATTAAATGCAACATACTTTCCTACAGTTAATTATCCCTATGGAAACACACAAGATGTAACTACCTGAACTATTGTAAAGTCTCATCTAGGAGGATGCATGGAAATTTTTGAACTAGATAAGATGAGAAGTGCAGAGAGCTTTTTTTTTCCCTAAGAAAGGATGGCTAAAGAGATATCAGATTGGAAATAAATGAGTAAGAGCTTTTCAAGGACAAGACTTGGGACCAATCTTGTTTAATATCTCCATCAGTGGCCTTGGCACAGGACGTCAAACTGTAATGATTAAGTCTGTTGAAGGAGTTAAGAGGCATCATCAAATCCAATGAAAAACTGATTTAAACAGCCTTGGAGATGAGTTAGCAATGAAAGCAAGATTCAACAAAACCCAAGGTAGTACTGTTGCTGATCACAAGCAAAAGCCATCACTAACAGACACAAAAAAAAAAGGTTAGCACAATCTAAAGTTGGTCAGATAAATACTTCTCCAAGGGCAGGGGTGAACCAATGACCTTGGAGAAACTGCTATCCAGAATCTTGTGAGCAATTCTGGTCACAGACATCTAAAATAGACAATTATTATCAACACTGTACAGTTTATCTAGCAAGAAGAGAAACTTTACTTACCTCTCAAGAAAAAAAGGCCCAAAATAGCTTCAAGATATTCCTACAGAACTAGTTTAATCATTCCCTTCTAAGGAATGACACTCATTCTAAGGAACCAGGCCATATCCTGGGAAGAATTTATTCAAGAATTCAATTCAAGAATTCAAGAATTGCTCGAATGACATCAATTCCATGAGAGCTAAAGAACCTTCACACTCAAATCTCTCCAAATGTGGCCAAAGGTTTTACACTGTCCCTTTACCTGCTGAAATTTCCAACAAAAATAATGAAGGTCAACACAGTCACGTGCAAGTAAAGGAAAATGTACTTCAGGTTTTGCAAAGCGAAGTGTGACATATGATACCTATCTCCAACTTCTACACCCATAATAACAGCAAAGAAATATTAACCAAGTAGTTGCATATCCCATGTTAAGTATCAATAAAAAGAAGAGGGAACGAAGTGGAAAGCAATTAACCAAAGACTGTCCTACAAACAAACACTAACAGCAGAAGACAACTGAACTGTCAACTTAAAAAAAAAAGTTAAAGAAATCCCTTAATTAAATTCCCTTGAAGCACTGCAGTCAGCCACACAGCTTTCTGCAAAGGTCCTTGCTGCTATCAGCAAACATTTGCTTCATTAGAGAGGTTTGGCAAGAACAGGTCAACAAGGTGTTTCTCCCTCTTTCAGTACATAAGAGCTGCTATTAATAAGACAGGGCCAAGAAACAGCCTCTTGTAAGAAGCCAACAGGACTCTAGCTCACCAAATCAGAACCACCATTAGTGTAAGTTGTTAATTACATTGCAATGGCATGCAGAAACTAATTACGGAGCTAAGCATGAAGAGATACAAGAGAAAGCTTGTCTATACCACACACACTGAGCAAGGCACACAGATCATCTCTGAACAAACTGGAGCCTCTTCCCAAAGCTGCCCAGCTCTGCAGACACTACAGCTCTGGGGAGATATGTCGCTTTGGCAAGAAAATACTGCACTGGGGCTGCTCAGACCATAATCAGGATCACATTCAGCTCTCATTCCTGACCTCCCCTCCAGCACAGCCCTGCACTGTGCAGTACAGAGACACCAAGAGACAGTCTTTCCTGCAAGCTGATTTGATTGCTGTGTATTGATCCCTTTATTGAAAACTGAGGACTTTCAGCCAAGAATATTAGTGGCAAATTTTAATACAATTCAGCTGGACAGGGACTTGCCAAAAACACAAATTTAAGAGACAGTTCAAGAGAAATTGTTTTGTAATCACTACTAAAAAACAGTGTTCAATTTCTACTTTTTTCCTACCTCCATGGCCTCTAGTAAAATGTGCTTATGTTCACAGACCTAGATGCTGCTGTCCCAAGAAAACCTGCACACCCACAGCAATTCCCTGCTGTTTACACCCATACCACTTTACCTCTCTGCCAGTTAGGATGTGCCTTGCCAGTTTCACTTTTGCAAAGTTGCCCTTCCCAATGGTTTTCAGGAGTCTGTAATTCCCAATGTGCGGCTGCTCATCAGCGCAGGAGGCTATGGAGTTCCTGCAGCGAGCTCCAGAGCGCCCTGTTCGGGAGGAAACCTCCTGCCGTCCATCTCCATGGGACGTGTGCTGCAACGAAACACACATGGGTAAGGCTGAGAAACAAAGACAAAACACATCAATTGCGAGCACCACACAACATTCAAAAACATCAGCAACGCGTTTGAATGAACCTTCAAAGGAGCCAATTCAAAACTTCAGATTCATACTGAACTTTGCTCTGATGGAGACAACAAAGAGGTGCACAGTTCATAGCACAATATCCGTTTCATCACCAGGTAAAGACCAAGTGGAACATCAGCTGAACTGCAGCAATAGTTGTGGCTGTTACTAGTGGTGTTCCCCAGGGCTCAGGGTTGGGGCAGGTTCTATTTAACATCTTTATTGATGATGTGGACATGGGGATTGAGTGTACTCTCAAGAACTTTACAGATGACACTAAGCTGGGTGGGAGTGTGGATCTGCCTGAGGGGAGGAAAGGTCTACAGAGAGACAAAGAGAGTCAGATTGGATGTTAGGAGAAATATTTTCCCTGAGAGGGTGTTCAGGCACAGGAATAAGTTACCCAGGGAGGTGGAGTCACCATCCCTGGTTTAAGAGGCACCTGGATCTGGCACTGGAGAATACAGTTTAGGGTTTGTGTGTTCCAGCAATGACAGATCAATGATTGGACTCGATGACCTTAGATGTCTCCTCCAACCTTGATGATTCTATGACCCTATGATTCTAACAGTTGATCATTTTAAAGTCACTTACATGGACTGTCACAACATTTATGAAACATGGAGGTGTTTGATGCTATTTCCCATGTGGATTATTGCGCATAACTAGCACAAGAAAGCCTTGGCAAAGGAGACATGAGCAAAGCTTTTCCAAAAGCACACACAACAAAATGTTAACCCTTCTTGCACAACTCCGTTCTACTGATAAAATAATAAAAAGGCTTTTTTCCCCCCTCTTGTACTAGGCCTACAAAACCCCATGACTGAAAATCCCCAGGATGGACTGAAGAACAAGGGAATAAATCATAACTACTGTACAGAAACCTCAGCTATTGATATAGGCTGAGAAGCAGTTACACAGATCTGAGACACCGTCTGCAATCTGTTGAGTTTCTTTCACTCAGTTTCCCTAAACACCTATTAACTGTAAAAATGAATGGGTAGACATCATACCTGTAATAGTCTTTATTCATTAGATCACATGGTTAGGACAACAGTAAAATATTTTCTCATTTCCTGGCAGCCTGTTTATGAAGGAGCAGGTCCCCCTTATGTTTTCACATCCTGATTGAAGTCTACACAGCAACCTCACTAATTAAAGAACTAGTTACAAATGCTTAGTAGCCAGCAAATGTGGAACAAATGTCTTGGCTGCACTGAAGATGACATGTTAAGTTCAGAGTCATGAATAAAGCCCAGATCTTGCTCTTCCACTCCTCCTCTTGCTGAAACTCAGTGGGGACAACCAAAAAACTGGCATACAGCAAGATTCAGTCTGAAAATCACTGCAGCATGAGGACATGAGATCATAACTCAAGAGCTAACAACCATGGTACAGGCACAAATGAACAAATTCACTTGGCAAGTTTCACACTATTTAATAGCCTGATGTAACCTTGTGACCATATACTTTGGCATCTTGGGTTCCTTGGTTTAATTTGAGTGCAACAGCTGTGATCAAATGATTTCTAAAAACACAGTCACTGCATTTAATAAGTACTACTGACAGAAGTCTATGGCAACTCTTGGAAAATTGTTTCAATTAAAAACCACACACTGTGGTGCTTATAATGTTTTAGTACCGATCTGGTTTTAGCTTCTGCTTACTGCCTGGCTACTGCATTGCCACCAGAGTTGTACTTCCCATGCAGGTACTTAACTTCTATGATCACATTACCCTTCACTCTAGTAAGAGCTATGTATACTGAGCTCCCTGAACAGACTGCTGTAAGAATGATTAAAGACAACGAGACATTTCCTGTCCTTGCCTTCAGAACCCTCTCCTGTTCTTCCAACATCGTTTCGTGGGGCACAAGCTAGAGATGGATATGCCATACCAACACAACTGAACACAGAGACTGCATCTTGTGTCCAACACCCCGATGGTTTTACGTGGGCAGAACTCACCCTCTTGGTAGGAGATCATCTATAACTGACCACCAGACACTGACCCTAACTCTTTTTAAGAGCTACTGCTTCCCATTCTCTTATCACACATAATAACTTTCACTCCTGGATCCTTCATGCATGATTGCACATCTGGCTGAGGCAAAATGCAGAGTTTCCTTTCATGCAGGATATCAAGTGTTCCTGATGATTGGCCCATTGTGCCTTACTTCATATTCTAGCAATCTTTATCCTAGTTTTCAGGAGCAAGAGTACACATTTCTTCCAAACCACCAGGAAGTAGCACACCCATAACAATATCCAGTAAAAATTCAAGCCAGGATAACAATTTAATGCTCTCAATAATATTCCAAGACCTATAACAATTGGATAAGTGCTTATCAATCAATAATTCTCAAGGACAGGAAGGACAAGAGCAGTCACTGGCTCAAGGAACTACTAAAGCCAGTGAAATCCTGTATCAACAATTCCAGTATCTTCTATGCCCCTAATGTCAGGCTGGTGCTGGTTGTTCAGACCCTCTCAGTCACCTCTGTATGTACT
>NW_008654014.1:0-11381 GCF_000695815.1 Acanthisitta chloris | reverse complement strand
CCTACACTTTGACTTCTAACAAACCTTGCAACACACAGTGCAGAGCACTTCTCTGTCAGCTCCTTTCGCACCTTCTAGTGTCAAATTATTCAGACCAGCTAGAAAAAAGCAGCAACTGCTGATGCTAGATGCCATCATCCTCCTATATTGCTACCCCCAGTGATCAGGCACCAGGATGTACTGTACAGGGCCATGAGGATATTTCTTGGATGTATTGGAGGAAGGCTCACTTTAGTTCAAGTACAGCATCCAAGGGATGACAGGACCCAGGGAATGGGCTGAAGTTGTGTCAGGGGAGGGTTAGGCTGGAGATCAGCAAACGGTTCTTCTTTCCCCAGAGGTGTTTGGGCACTGAACAGCTCCCCAGGGCAGTGTCACAGCCCCAAGGCTGACAGAGCTCCAGAGGTGTTTGGCCAATGCTCTCAGGCACAGGGTGTGATTGTCCTGTGCAGGGCCAAAGTTGGACTAGATGATCCTCAAGGGTCCCTTCCAACGCTGATTATTCTGGGGTTCTGTGATCCCAGGAATACAACTGTACTACTTTCAGTCCTGCACCACACTGAGTTGATGACTCTCCTTGGAAAAAGAAGTGGATCAGAACTCTTTGGACTAGTGCCCCTTCACAGCTGGACACGTGGCAGAGGTGCACAAGAAGCTGGCTTTAGCAGGAGCCACTCTGCCTCCCAGCAGGTCCTGTTAGCTTAAGCTCTCCAGCATATTCAACAAAGAGGTTGTTTTTGAACCACAGAGCTGACTGGAAACAGTGTCTGTACTGTGCCTGGACTAACACACTGTTAGTCCTGAGCTAGCCTATGAGGCAGTTGAGATGTGGGCATCAGGTATGACATATTCCCAAGCCACAGCACCTGCATACCCACTACTCAGAACTGATCTTGCTCATATCCTACTTTATATAAACAGTATCAGGTAAAGGACAGATTCTGTTATACCAACAGGCTCTGCTCCACAGAGTAAACTCCCCAGTTAATATATCTTGAGCTCTGCTGTCCTCCATTCAGGAATGACTACTTGTCTCCTGCACTATTTCTCATGCTTCTTAGCTTTGCACTTAAAGGGCAAAATTAACTCATTTGGACTAGTGCTGGTAAACTGAACACAGTCTCCTTGTATGGAGGTTTGCATTTCCACCCTAACCCAGATTATTTCTTTTCAAGAATATGACCTTTTTCAGCTGTGGTTTTTGAGTATCAAGCTGTGTGTTCCTAAGCAGTTCAGTTCTCTCCAAAAGACTTGCTCATAGCTGTGTTCCTCTCCACAGAAATCCATCCATTTGCAACTCTATCTAATTTGGACCTGATTTCCCTTCACATAAATAAATCTATCAGCAAGTCCCTCCTCTGTCAGATACATTATTACATTGAACAGAACCCAAGCTCCCTAAAACCCACAGAAAACAGATTCTCCATTTCAACATGGATTTTCATGTGCACATGGAAATGAATAAGTGCATAAACTCAAAACTGAGTAAAAGCGTTTCTCCCAACCAAATCATTTTCAAGGCATGATAGGTAGATGGGAAGCTAAATGGGTGTAGGCAAAAAGTAAAAATACAGGTGGTCCAGGAAAATTTTAGATCACATATTAGCTTATACAGCATTTGTCTGCACTCAGGTCCTCCCCAGGGCACTTTCCTCAGCAAATGGATTAGCAGTGCCAATCTCAGCCCAGTGAAATAGCAGCAGCATCCTTTGCTCTTCAAACTGAGATTCAGGTCTTTCGTCTTTTCCCAAGTAGATCCTCAACTCTTCTGATTTTGCCTCCCTCACCATGCTGACTCCCAAAACACTCTGCTCAATTTCAGGCTTCTTTCTGGGGTGCACATTTACATGGCTTCAGGAAGAAATGGTGTTTGTCTTTAAAATATAAACATTTATTGGAGGAAACCAATCAAACAAGAGGGAACAGCAAAAAGTGATGCCCAGGAAGTTCCACCTGAACATGAGGAAGAACTTTCCTGTGCAGTCACTGAGTACTGAACACATTACCCAGAGAGGCTGTGGATTCTCCCTCACTGGAGGTATTCTAGAACCATCTGGACACAATCCTGAGCCATGAGCTCTAGGATGGCTCTGTCTGAGCAGGGAGGTTGGACCAGATGACCCATTGTGGTCCCTTCCAACTTAACTGCAGCTGTGGTAAGATTTAAAGCAAGCATGTGTTTATCTGTCTGAAGTCTCCACATACTGTGGTAGGTGAGCTGTATCTCCTGGAGGTGTGTTCTGTGTAAGAGCAGCACTTGTTCAGGACACTCACCATGTCTGAATGGTTCCCAAAATATCTGTCTTCATGCAAATCAAGCCCATTACAGGGCACATCAGAGTTGAAACAAAGGGACTGGGTACTTTATGTGACTTCAGGCTAGCCAGTCACCACCTCTTTCAAAAGAGAAGCCTCCTAAAATCCACTCAAAAGCACTTTCATCCATATCTTGGCATGCATCAGGTTCCATTTCAAACCCTTTAAAATACTTTTAAGTGCAGTTTTTTCACTATCCATTTTCAAGCCAAGACAACTTTTCTCACAAAAAACCCACCCCAAAACATTCTCCCCCTCCCCAGCCCCACCCTGTTATTACTCAACCCAGAAGGAACAGGAGTGAAACATCACCACAGTGAGACCTTACTGCGAGGGAGGGATGGAGCCTAAGACCAACCACGTTTGGAACACAACACAAAACCCACCTTTTCGCAAAAGCCTTCCCCCACTGCTGAGCCGACATCCTTTCATAGCCAGATAATGATTAGCATGAAGAGAAAGAAAAAGAAAAGGAAAGAAAGTAAAAAAGCAAATGAAGTATGAAGGTGTCGACAACTGAAATATCTTTGGTAGATGTTAAGCTTTAGCATTTCTGTATGCTTTCAGGTATCTTAACGTTCAGAGCATTAGAAACACATAGGGCAGAGGAGGACTAGTATGGAAGTTGTTGTGCTGCTTAAGAAGGTGCCAACAGCTGAGAAAAACCTGAAAGAGACAGAATCTGATATCCATTCCAAGAGCTGAAAAACAGTAAGAAATTAGAATGTCGGAGACCTGCAAAAATCCATGTTTATTTACAGTAAGTAGGAAACTCTTTCTAAAATAGGACAAATAACAGCGACTTTTTTTTAAGAGCATTTTTTAACACAATAGTGAAAACTACCTTCTCTTCAGCCAAAATCAACTAATAATCTTACAGAAGCCTCTAGGAATGTTTATTACCTTAGCTGTTACCTCACCTCTGTATGAAATGCTACCAAGTGATACTACAGTATTTCTTGGAAAGCTGTCAGAGCAGTAACAATCACAACAGCCTCACTGGACTCAGCATTTTTAATAGTAAGAAGAATTGCACTTAAAGCTTGTACCTCACCATGTTAATAATGTAAGTGTTCCAGGACATGATGAATATCTGAGACACTGAATTGCTTCATTACCTTAACCTGGGCACACAGTATATAAACACATGGTTAATTTCTGTGTGCACTCTCATTTCGAGAAAAACTTCTCAGGAAACACACCACAGTTCTTTAAAACCTCAAATGAAACGAAAACTCAACTTTAAATGAAGCATACAAAGACAGAACTCCTCTGCAGCCCTTCCTAACAATGTGGTGTGTTTTATTTCCGTGTATCATTAGCACCTTTAAGAACACAGAGTGCTGAGTGCTAAGGGTGAGAGAGAAAAGGTAGCCCTAAGGATATTCAGAAGGAGCATCTTAGTGAGCAGATATCCCTGAAGCAGCACAGCAGGGCATCCTGCGACTGCTGACGGAGGAATTCTACTGGAAAGTCACAACAGACACATTTCTGGCAACCACCAAGAGGTGTCACAGCAAACACTCAACCACAATTGTTTATATACCAGTTACTGGTCTGGGAATCCCTAAGTCATCACACATTATGAAATTGGCCATTATTTCCCTAGATTATAAAACAGGAACACACCAGTTGAAGATGTCCTGTGCTTGTCCTGATTTTACTTCCCTCCTACCACTGACCAGGGCACAAATCAGGACATGGAGAGATGTGGATTTTGTCAGACCCAGTATGCATATGTCAATGCCTGCATAGCCAATTATTTGGTTCCAGCATGTATAATTAGAAGGCAGTTTTTAGACTTAGAGCTTGCTACATAATCAGTCTTAAGGGTAAACAGTCACAGCTTCCATCTCACCTAATTTTACAGGCTATCCTACAAAGGAAAATGCTGTCCAACTGAAATGGCCCTGAAGTTATCAATCCATGAGGGCAGATTGATTCACTGAAGTGTGCTGCCATCCACTGTGGATGCTGCAATCGAGTGGAACAACTGAGAGGGTCACAACTCAGCAAGGGAGACAAACAGATGCTCTGGAAATACAATACAGATGTAAAATGAAAGAAAACACTAATCTGGATGCTTCTCTTGTCAAAAGGGGAAGATGTCACTGTGCAATTCTTAGCCTTTCATAGCATTCATTCATGTCACTGGTGTGACACCTCATGAAAACGAGTGGCTAGTTTAATTAGGTCATAGCTGTCAAACAACCAGTTTAAAGGGAGAACCTGAAGAGTAAATAGTCTTTAGCACACATAAGCTGTACCTCTTTGACACACATACCTATTTCTTCCTAACCTCAGAAGGGAAGGTGAAACCAAGGAAAAAAACCAAGAGTAACACACAGGACACAGCAGCTCCAGCTCAAACCAAGCACAGCAATCAAAACCAGGTCTAGAACACATCATATGAGGAAGGACTGAGGGAGTTGGGTTTGTTCAGCCTGGAGAAGAGGCTCAGGGGTGACCTCATGGCTCTCTGCAACTCCCTGCCAGGGCTGGAGAGAGGTGGGGGATGTGTGTCCTGCCAGGGCTGCAGGGAGAGGATAGAGGGAATGGCCTTGAGCTGAGCCAGGACAGAGTCAGATTGGATGTGAGGAGAAATGTTTTCCCTGTGAGGGTGTTGAGGCACTGGGATATTGCCCAGGGAGGTGGTGGAGTCACCATCCCTGGAGGTGTTTCAGAGGTGTCTGGATCTGACACTGGAGGATCTGGTTTAGGGGTTTAGAGGTTCTGGCCGTGACAGGTTAATGGTTGGACTCAATCTTAGAGGTCTCCTCCAACCTTGGTGGTTCTTAAATTCTATGAATGCAATTCCCTATGGAGGCAGACAGTACAGACCAACATACAGGACACTTTCAGCTGGCAGAGGGGGCACTGCTGCCCAAACAACACTTGCACACTCATAATTCTGGCTAGTGACCAGCAGTGAGAATTGCTAGTGACAAGTGCACCACTGCCCTGAAGATCAGTGGGAAAGTGCCCACAACCAAGCACTAAGCCTTCAGAGAACAAAGGATGCTTCCCTTCCCAGACATACAGCGTCTGGCTCCAGACTCATAGAATCATCAAGGCTGGAAGAGATCTTTAAGATCATCAAGTCCAACCATTAACCTGCCACAGCCCTTTCTATGGAAAAACCACTACAGCCTCTGCGAAGTGTCTGACATCATTTGGTTCATACTCTATGGAGCATATGAAAGAGAGTGAATCTGTAATTCCATGATTAGCACTGAACAACACAACAGTAAAGAAATCCTGCTTATATAATCAAAAAGATAAGTCTGGTGCCGGTTAGAAAAGCTCTTTAAAAGCTCTTTTGTTGCTTCACATTATCAAGATCTGACATTCATCATATCTTTCCAGCCAAAGTTTCTTTACTGCTGATTAAAATGGATATTTATTGACATCAGCCTGGGGAATAATAGCTGAAGAGCCAACCATATTCTATTCTTCATCAACAATACTGCCAACTAAGTTGTTTCCAGAATCATCACTGTCAGTAATTACATGCTAAACCAGAAGAAAAAAAAAACACCTCACAGTTGGTTTTCAAAGACCACATTGAGCTTGCAGATAGAAAACTCTGTTCAGGCTTTAACCCTGCAGGAACAAATTTTATTTGAAAGTCAATTTCCTTTCAGATGTATATACACAACACACAGAGCTCAACAACTCGCTGTTTTATGGGCCAAGAATTCTTCTGAACCCAAGGGTTCCATCCAGGAGACCGACTGCAGCTTCACCACAGGTAAGGTACCTTCCAGGTTTGTGTTTCAAGAGCAGTAAGCACCTATTCATCACACCTTCTAAAGGCTTTCAGTGGCAGATGATCTCCACACTAAGCAGAGCCAACCTTGCTATGCCATGAGCCTAAAAAAAAAATTGACCTCCATTTTTGATCTGTCTGACACCCCTGAGGCAGCATTACTTGATTGAGTAGAAAAGGAAGTTGCAGACACAGGCTACTTATATATCATATGAAATGGAGATCTGGACAGACAAATGCCTCCACTCTTGGAATTCCTTTGACCTGACTCACCTGAGACATGTAGTCAACAGGAACTGTCTGCTTAAATCAACAGGAATGGCTTTGGACTAGAACTAAAATGGAGAATTGAGCAGGTAAAGACACCAGGTGAGTGGGTGAGAAAGGCTGGGAGAAATCTATGAAGTTTGGTGCACCAAATCCCAAATTTCCTTTTGTTTATTTTCCTTCAATAATTCCTGTAGCTGTGTTCTGTTTTTCAGGCTGCTACTTCTAAGGTCACAATTCAAGACACACTCAGTGGTGCTAATGAACTGTGTCTGACTTTTTAATGACTTCTAGAGTAAGCTCCTGTAGCCTAGTTTTTCTGAGTTACCAATATAATGTAAAAAGAGGGGAAAAAATACGTTTGTTTCCAGGAGCAGAACAGCACACTTTGTGAAAGGTGCACTGCTGTAGTTACCTATCTCTGTAGCTGCGGCACATTACCTTAGCCCTTAGGGTGCTGTGCTACCAGCGGCTCAACTCAAACTTAAATAAAAATAGTAAGAAGCATGTCTAGCCTCTCCCCACCTGAACTGGACGTTCCCACCCTCCTGTGTGTCAGTACTGGCAGCCACACGGAACGGGGACAAACCCACCTCTTTCACGGGTTTATTTCGGTCAGCTCGGAGCTGACCAGACTCGTCACACAGCCCCAGGGTAATTAGTGCCGGCACAAACCGCGGGTGGGAAGAGGCAGCTGAGGCTGACGCCCCCAGCAGCCTCCTATCAGCTCGAGCTGACTGAAAACAAACGATTAACCACCACGGCACGGGCAGTTTAGCACTGCAAAAGGAGGAAACTCCTCACTTTGAAATGTGAAAACACAAGCAGTCAACTTGCAGTGTCACACAACCTCAGCAGGCAGTAAGAAATGCACAAAAAGCATTTTTCTGGCCCGTGAAAGTTTGGAATTCAAAAAATACACCCCTAAAATATATTTTAATTCTGGTTATTTTGCCACTTTCATCTGATTTAACTCAAAACAGAACAGTCCTTACAACTGGGGAAAAATATGGAAGCATGTAGATGGTCCTGAAGACAAAGCTGTACCTTGGCCAGAGGAACACTTCCCTCCTCAGCCCCTTCCTGAAAAAAAAAACCCCACAGGATTTCATGCTAGGGAAGAAAGCATTCTGATTACAGATCTATTTGTAATAGGAGAAGACTGATAAATAATATATAGAACAATGTGAGCTTGCATACTGTCTGCAAGTGCTCTAATGCATTTCATAGTTAATTGGTAATAAACCAGGACAGACTGCACTAACCTTCACAGTACCTTAAAGTACATTTCTGTACCTAGCCATGCCCTTACTAAACCTTTTCAAAGTTAAAAAAAAAAAAGGGTGGTATTTCTGCTGCACAGAATCCTTTTGTACAGGCTTGTACAAGCACAGTTGCCATCATGCTGGCATTTTTCAATAGCAAATTTTTCACATTAGGCACAGTCATGGAGATAAGAGCACGTTTTAGTCTTGGTTTGCCTCAAATTACTTCAATTTTTAATTCAGATTGGCCTGCAGAACCAACACATTCAAAGCAGTTACCTTTTTTTCCCAAAAAAAAAACCCCACAGCTGTGCAATGAACACAAGAGCTTCTAATTAAACTGCTTAGTCCAAGATGTTTCTTTTCTATTTCATGCTCCTAAAAAAAAATAAAATCTTCCAACCCCCACAGCACCTGTATTTCCTTGTTTCTATCTATAGTTTGCTACCAGCTTCCCACTCTTTGGGTAATTTTTTTTAATGAATAGTTGTCCTATCCTCACAATCGTGTTCCTTCTGCTCCTGTTTCTTTGTCACTGGTTCTCCTCCATCCTGCCATATGCACATTCCTCTATGCCTCATCTTATGCTTTCCACCATCTAGAGGATTAGAGGGAAGGGTAAGATGAGAGTTAGATTAGATGCTAGGGGAAATTTTGTCACTGTGAGGGTGTTCAGGCACTGGAATTTTGCCCAGGGAGGTGGCGGAGTCACCATCCCCCTGGGAGTGTTTCAGAGGTGTCTGGATGTGGCACTGGAGGATCTGGTTTAGGGGTTCCAGCAGTGACAGGTTAATGGTTGGACTGGATGATCTTAGAGGTCTCCTCCAACCTTGATGATTCTATGACTCCATGATCTACCTTCCTTTTCCATTGTGTTTCTACCCTTTTCTCCTCCATCTTCTCTCCCTTCCTTCTCATCCCTACTAAAACTGCTTTACTCATTCTTCTGTCATCTAAAGTGCTTCTTCTGTGTCTACACTGTCTCACAGATTTGGATGGAGGAGGTCTCTGCTGTTTCTGCTGCCTTCTCCCTCGCACGCAGGAGGTATTTCTGAAGAAGACAGAAAAGCTCTGATCCTCCCATGCACTTCTGTCCCCACAGCAGCTGGCAGCCCCTGCTGCACAAGACATGGCCAGAGAGGAGCTGCTCTCTCTCTGCAGTGAGGTGCCAGCTCATGGCAGGCCCACGGCCAGCTTCCAACTGTCCAAGTGTGAAGTTCCTATGATCACAGATCATCTGGGATGCCTTTCCTCTCAAAACCAGGTGACTCCGAGCCAAACTCTTTAATCTCAAAGGCACTAAAGGCTTGATAGCTCTGAGCAGCTTTTGGGGAAAGTCACTATGACAGTATTTCCACTTCAGCAGTACATGTCTTGATAAGAAGCCTTTAAAAAAACAAAAAAAAAGGACTGACAATTAGACCTTTTCTATTCAACACAGTCTATGCCAACCACCGCATGTGGTTAGCTGCAAGCACAGACAATGGTAATTTACCCTCACTGTCATTCTGGAGGCCAACTTCATTTTCAGAACTGCAAGTATAGGCATGGATAAGCTATGATCAGCACACTTCAACCAGCTTCAACACCAGCCAAGCCTTTGTCAGCAATGGTAACCTTCCAAGCCCAGGGAAGGCATTAATGGGGTCCACAACCATGGCCCAAGGGCTAACTGAATACCTTGGCACCTCTTAGGCCTCTTCAGAGAGTCCTCTGAATATTCACTAATGATACTTCTCTTCTGTGAAAGAGAACCAAGGGCTCAATTTACCTGCCAACACAATACACCCAGCTTTGGGGGTGGAAGAACAGTTAGCTGAAGTATCAGGGTCATCACATTCGGTATTACTGTGAGGTTAATACCAAATATCAAATTTAAAGTTACACATTGAAAGTACAACTACGGGAATATTATTAAAGAGACCTGGTGTTCACAGCTGTAGGGATAATTCAGACAGACCAAATGTCAGATTTAAACAAGGCAGAATGGTCAATGGTAAATAATAAATGGTCAATTTCTACCCAGGTGATGGCCAGAACATCCCAGAGAGCTTTCTGAGGAAGACAGCATTGTACTGGAGGGTTTGGTTCAATGGATTTGGGGAGTAATCAGATTAATCACTCCCTGTCAGTATCATTCCCTACAGGTATTTCTGTGGTCACCAGTACAGATTACAGCACTTGAAAAATATGCCTTAACCTAAACCTAAAGCAATTCATCTGCAAGCAAGACAACCCATGTATGTTAAATTATGAAGATTACTAAAGAGGAGTGTTAGACCAATATCTGGAAGTGAGAACAAGGTGCCTTAAGTGGAAGACATGTAAAAATCTAACTTCAAGTGCGAGAACACACAGCTTGTGAATAATTATGTTTCCTCGAGCACATACTAAGCCTTTCCACCGCTGAGTTATCCACGGTGGAGTTGGAATTAACTGGCGAATCCGATCTGAACGCTGTCTGAAATGATTTACTGGGTGACCCACACACACACATGGAGCTTGAAAAACCTCAGTCGGGTTTGTCTGTAGACTAAAACAATCACCCCAATAAACTCTGCGTAGTATTTCTGCTGCAACTCCAACTCTCCCCATGGCATAGGAAGGGCTGCATAATATTTTAATTATTTTCTTCCACAAGACAGGAAGCTCATTGAGATTTTACAACCAAATATGCTTAGCTGGCTTTTTGCTCAATACAGCCCTTAGCCTGCAGGTTGCATGAAGTGCTAAACCAAATAAAGATCACAGAAGTCAGAAGTGCCTATTATGTCAATAAAAAAAAATCTAAATCCCTGGTAATGCAGTAATTGTTCCATGCAGCATGTTTTTTTGTCTGGTCTTGTTTTAAACAATGGGGCTACCATCACTTTTCTCGGACTATTTATGGTCTGGAACAATCCAACAGTTTTTCCTGATCTTTAACCAAAGTTTCCACCTTTTATGCCCGTCCAGAACATAAGAAGCCCTTGCAAAAAAAGAAAAACAAGTCTCCTCTGTCAAGCTTAGCATCTGTCTTCTAAAGAATATCAGATAGCCTTAACAGAAAGCTGAATACAAAGTTCACCACCGACTCCTTTTAGACTCCAGTGAGTGACAACTCCCTTCTGTTTATCATTTCAGGACGTGTCAGAGCCTATGCAGAGAAATGGTTAGACAGGATACACCAGGATCTGGTGAGTTTAAACTTAAAAGAAACACAGCTCCTATCTGCAGAAAGGGAGTCTCCTACCGGGCTTCATTCGTGGTTGTGTGCTAGGGCTGTTTTTTCCTTTTCTTCCTTCCACACGACCTTTGTGACTGTTAATACACTGACTTCACCTTGTAAATAAAGTGTCCATTCCCAAACCTCGGCTTTGTCAAGGTGAAAAAAAATAAAGGGGGGTGGGGAGGGGGGAGGAGAGGGAAGGAACAGGCTGCCTTGTGCGGAGCCTAACTCCCATAAAGAAACCCTTTTAATGTCATCCGAACAGGTGACTTCGCCCGAACAGCGTCATTACCAGCGAGAGAACCCTGCAAATTAAGCAGGGAAGAGGCCTATTATCTAGGTCACCTAGCCCACCCTTACCCCAAGATGAACATTCCCATCTGTTTACCAGAGGTTTATTCAGCCGCTTTGGCCACGTTAGACGAACGCAGCAACCCCCAGTCCCTCCTACCCCTTTCCCCACGGCGATCCCCGTTAGAAGCATTCCCAGAGGCGCTGCGATAACGCACCGCAGAGGGCACAGGGGTGCGGGGAGCGATGCCCCCGCGGAGGGGCC
>NW_008654013.1:0-229 GCF_000695815.1 Acanthisitta chloris | reverse complement strand
TTGGGGGTGTGGGGAGCTGAGACCCCCCAGCTGGGGGCTCTGGGGGAGTTCTGGGACCCCAAATTTGGGGGTTCTGTGGGGCCGAGACCCCCAAATCAGGGGGTCTGTGGAAGGGTCTTGGGAGCTGAGACCCCCACATTGGGAGTTTGGGGAGGTCCTGGGGGCTGAGACCCCAAATTGGGGGGTCTGGGAGGACTGAAACCCCCAATTTGGGGGTCTGGGGAGCTCA
>NW_008654012.1:0-1209 GCF_000695815.1 Acanthisitta chloris | reverse complement strand
CCTGCCCATGGCACAGGGTGGGATGGACTGGGCTTTAAGGTTCCTTTCAATTCAAGCCATTCCATGACTGTGACCTCACAGGCTCTGGAGGTTGTGGGGTGTGTTGCCTAGCAACGGGAGACACTCTAGAGAGGGGCAAGTGCAGCCCAGACTCCAGTTCTTCCAGGAGGAGGAAGGAAGGAGGATGCTGCCTGCTCATCCTTTGATCATTCCTTTGAATCACTGGAGTCACGGCAGTTGGCAGGGGGCAAGGTGGAAAAGGTGCTGAAGAAGAGGACACAGGTAGGTGTTCCATGGCAGGGTGGCAAATGCCCCTTGTACTTTGAGGGCTGGGGAAAGAACTGGCCTGGGGGAGGGAGGAATTCCAACCTGTCCCTTGTCCTTCAGCTGGTGGGACCGACCCCATGCAGGTAATGGGACAAATGGAGCCACAGTGCCCTGCAAGGCACCATGGCCTGGGGGATGCTTCTCCTTCCACTCTTGCCCAATGCTCTCCTGCCTATCCCCTCTGCTAGAAAGCAGACAAAACCATACTGGGTGGCAAATCCACCTGCACCCAGAGACAGGTGTCAGACCAGGAGGAGCACTGGCATGAGGTGCAGCAGCACCTCAGTGATGATCGCATCCCGCTCCTGCCTTTTTCCTGGAGACCACCATGTCCCACTGTGGGGCAGCTGGCTGAGGGTGTGCATCTGTCCACAGCTGGATTGCCTGGAACTCAACACTGACCAGAAGAAGATGGAGAAATCTTGGGATAAATGCAGCAATGAGCTAGAGCAGGGGATGATGGTGTTGAGTGGCACTGCTGTTGGGATAAAGAAGTGAGTGTGATGCGGATGGGGATGGCTCTGGGGGCAACCATGGTCCTGTTCCCTCCACTGTCCCACCAGTGCCCGGGTGGTTCCCTGGCACCTGAGGGATTTAGATGCCAAATCAACCATGGCAATGCTGACGAGCAGCTGCACCTTCTCCTTCCACCAGCAGTAGGAAAGGAGGGATGAGGAGGGGACACCTGCAGGATGGAGCCCTCCCAAAGCAAACCTAGGGGTGGGAGCAAAGGCTCCAGACACAAGGGTGGGAGAGGGCGACTCGTCTCCCTGGGCAGGGGTGTGACACAGGGCTGGGTCATGCCCTGCCCTCCTTGCCAGGCCCAGGGGGTGTCTAATGCTGGAGAAACCAGGAAAGCAGAGCAAGGGCTGGTTGGGGTGG
>NW_008654011.1:0-608 GCF_000695815.1 Acanthisitta chloris | reverse complement strand
GGGATTGTCACCCTGCAAAAGTGGTGATGTAGCAGTCGTATGCTACCTTTGCCCTTCCCTTTAGAGATTTTATGTTCAAAAATCACAGGGCTGTTTTTCTATGATTGATGGCCGTTCAAGAGCGAAACTGAAGTGAAATCTCCTTTTGAAAGAACACCAAATAAACGACAGCAACAAAAATAAGCAGGGTAAATTGCAGTAAATTATTCTTCGTTTTCACGTGTCACGTACTTCAGACTAAGGTATGAGCAACACGGACAAAACTTTGCTTTGAAACCCATCTTAAGGAGGAGATTGTCTCTTCAGGATTCCAATAAACCTTTCCCGGAGCAGCCAGGGAGCCGGGGGAGCTCAGCCCGTTTGCTGCCAATCGCTCCGCCCCCTCCTCCCGCTCCTCCTCCGTCCCTGCCTCGCCGCTCGCAGCCGCCGGGCTCAGCCTGGCCCGCCTTCCCTGCCCGTCCGCGCCGCCAGCCATGGCCCGCACGAGGAGCGGCATCTCGGCCACAGCCGTCCCGAGCCGCCCGAAGCGCAGGAGAAGGTTTGCTCCGCGGCGGGGGAAGCGCCGCGCAGGGAGGAGGAAGGGCACGGCGGCGCTGCCCGGGGCTCCG
>NW_008654010.1:1096-1681 GCF_000695815.1 Acanthisitta chloris | reverse complement strand
GACACCCCAAGACTCACCAGCCACACGACCACCAGCTGCCCTCAGGGATGGCTCCTGTGGGGAGGAGGAGATAGGGATGGAATAGGACCCCCAAACCCCTTCAAAGTGACCTCCCCGAGAGCCACCAGGGTGTCTCCCCAGGGCCACTGGGGTGTCCCCAAGGCCACTGGGATGTCCCAGAGCCACCAGGACTCACCCCAGTGCTGTCCCGATGGCCACGGGGCGCTGATGTCACCTCCTGGTTCCCAACTGCCACGTCCCGGGATGAGTCTGCAGAGGAGGAGACAGGGATGGCACTGGGACCTCTGAGAGCACAGCCAGGCCAGGGTGAGTCCCCGTGGGGCAGGGACCATACCGTCCCCGTGGGTGTCCCCAGGGGGCTGCAGGGGGGTCTCAGCGTCCCCGTGGCTGTCCCCATGGCTGTCCTTGCCCCTGTCACTGTCACTCCAGAGCCGTGTGTCCAACGTCCTCAGCTCCTCCGAGATCTGCTCCACCTTCCGCTTGGTGTCAGCTGGGGACATGGGACAGTGACAGCGTCAGCACTGGGACACGGGAGAGTGACAAGGGCAGCACTGGGACACAGGG
>NW_008654010.1:492-699 GCF_000695815.1 Acanthisitta chloris | reverse complement strand
GTGACTGGGACGCGGGGGATGGGGACAGGCTCAGCACGGGGACACGGGACAGCGACAGGGTCAGCACTGGGATGCGGGGGACGGTGACAGGGTCAGCACTGGGACACGGGACAATGACAGGGTCAGCACTGGGATGCAGGGGACAGCGACAGGATCAGCACTGGGACACAGGGGATGGTGACAGGGTCAGCACTGGGACACGGGACA
>NW_008654010.1:0-311 GCF_000695815.1 Acanthisitta chloris | reverse complement strand
GGGTCAGCACGGGGACACGGGACAGCGACAGGGTCAGCACTGGGATGCAGGGGACGGTGACAGGGTCAGCACTGGGACACAGGGGACAGTGACAGTGAGGACAGGGACAGTCATGGGACAGCGGGAACAGTGCCAGCCCCGTGCCAGGGGGACAGTGCCCATGGAGAGGACAGCGCCAGCCCTACCCTGAGGTCCCTGTACCCACCCTGGGGCTCTCCACGTCCACCTGGGGGTCCCTGTGCCCACCTGGGTGCCCCCAGTACTCACAGACTTGCTCCTGGAGGTAGAGGCTGTACTGCTGGGGGGTGAGT
>NW_008654009.1:321-1667 GCF_000695815.1 Acanthisitta chloris | reverse complement strand
TCATGGCGGGGGAGAGGAGTGACGTCACTGACCCCGTGATGGAGGGGGCGGGGCCTTGGCAGTGATTGGTGGCAGTGTGTGATGTCATCACAGGGGCTCCACACAGCCCCCTGTGACGTCATAGCAGGGAGGGCAGAGTCCACAGTGCTGACATCATCGAGAGGGTGTGACGTCATGGGGTAGCGATGTCATCGAGGGACACGATTCGCCGCTGCGTCCGTGACATCGTCGGCTGCTGAGGGAGTGTCTGTGACATCATCAGTGCTGTGTGTGCAGAGCTGTGATGTCATCAGCTGCTTTATCTGGGGTTTGACATCATTGGCTGCTGGGGGAGGGGCTGTAACGTCATCAGCTGCCAGAGCTGCGACAGATCAGGGCTGTGTGCAGAGCTGTGATGTCATCAACTCCTGTGTCCGGGGTGTGACATCATCTGTGCTGTCGTCAGCGGATAGGGATGAGGCTGTGACATCATCAGGGCCATGTGCAGAGCTGTGACATCATCAGCTGCTTTGTCTAGGGTGTGACATCACCAGTGGGTGAGGTGAAGGCTGCAATAGCATCAGTGCTGCGTGTGAGGCTGTGACGTCATTGGCTGACAGGGAGGAGACCGTGACATCATCAGTGCTTTGTGCTCAGGGCTGTGACATCGTTGGCTGCTTTATCTGGGGTGTGACATCATCAGTTGCTGGGAGAGGGGTTGTGACATCATCAGTGCCATATGCAGAGCTGTGACATCAGCAGCTGCTTTGTCCAGGGGGTGACATCATCGGCTGGTGGGGATGAGGCTGTGACATCATCAGTGCTGCGTGTGAGGCTGTGACATCATTGGCTGACAGGGAGGAGGAGGATGTGACGTCATCAGTGCCATGCCCCCAGCCACTCTGTCCAGGGTGTGACATCATCGGCTGCTGTGACAGCATAGGCTGTGACATCATCAGTAGCCTGTGACATCATCGGCTGCCATATGGGGGTGTCTGTGACATCATCAGTGCCATGTTTGGGGGTGTGACATCATCGGCTGCTCCGTGCAGGGCTGTGACATCATCAGCCTCTGCGTGACATCATCGGCTGCCGGGGAGGGGCTATGACATCATCAGTTCCCACATTGGGGGGAGCTCAGCACTCCTGCAGGGGTCCCTGACCCCGGGGGGGGCTCAAAAATGTTGGGGATCCCACAAACAGTGCTTTTGGGGGTCCCTAGTGGGGGTCCCCACACCTTGGAGAGAGGGGAGGGGGTGTCACCCCTATTTTTGGGGGTTCCCCCATTTCAGACCCCCAGACAGTGCCCTTGGTGCTGGGGTGGGGCTCATCCCACGAGGGGGGACACCCCACAAATTTTGAGGTTC
>NW_008654009.1:0-223 GCF_000695815.1 Acanthisitta chloris | reverse complement strand
ACCCCCCATTTTTAGGGTTTACCCCCAATTTCGGGGTTTACCCCCATTTTTGGGGTTCCCCCTACAATTTCAGGGTCTTTCCTCCCAATTTCGGGGTTTACCTCCATTTTTGGGGTTCCCCCGACAATTTCAGGGTCTCCCCTCCAATTTTGGGGTTCACCCCACATTTTTGGGGTGTCCCCCCACTTGGACCACCCCCAGACAGTGCCCTCGGGGGGTTTCC
>NW_008654008.1:661-11281 GCF_000695815.1 Acanthisitta chloris | reverse complement strand
CGCCTCAGGCGCCTCAGGCCGCGGGGTCAGCGGGAGCCGCGTCCCGGTCCCGGCGGAACAGCGCGGATACACCGCCCGGGTCCTCACCCCGCGGCTGATTAACGGGCCCGGAGCCTTGTCCCCGTGGATGGTAAATGGGGCTGGATCCCTGTCCCACGGTTCATTACTGGGACAGGATCCGCATCCCATCGTAATATATGGGACTGGATCCTCCTCCTGTGGTGAATTAACGGGACTGGAGCCTTGTCCCTGTCGGTAGTAAACGGGACTGGGTCCTCATCTCATCGGAACAAACAGGACCCGATCCTCATCCAATGTAATAAAGGTGTTCAATGGGACCTGATCCTTGTCCCCATGGTTTATAAATGGGACTGGATCTCCAGCCCATGGTTAATATATGAGACTGGATCCTTGTTACTCTGGTTTATAAATGGGACCTGATCCTTATCCCATTTTAGCAATAGGTTTGGATCCTCATCCCCATCATTAATAAAGGTGTTGAATAGGACTGGACCCTCATCTCCACCATTAATAAATGGGGCTGGATCCTTGTCCCATGATTAGTTAATGGGACAGGATCCCCATCCCATGGTTGGATATGGATCCGGATCCCCATCCCATCATTAATACGTGGGTCTGGATCCTCATCCCCATCAGTAATAAAGGTGTTAAATAGGACCGGATCCTTGTCCCCATCGGTAATAAACGGGACTGGATCCTCATCCCATTCCTAATAAACAGGACCCAATCCTCATCCAATGTAATAAAGGTGTTCAATGGGACTTGATCCTCATTCCATGGTTAACGAATGAGACTGGGTCCTCATCCCATCATAATAAAAGTCCTAAATGAGTCTGTTAAATGTGTCCCAGAGAGAAGATTCTGGAGCCCTGGATGTGCTGCTGGGCTCAGAGAGAAGCCACTAGAGCCCAGGATGTGCAGAGGAAGCTGCTGGAGCCCGGGATGTCCCCTCTGCTGTGAGCATTAGGGGGCATCCAACGATGCTGATAAGCACCGAGCAAGGGAGATGCCAGCGTGGTTCAGCTCTTCAGAACCACAAATCATCATCACTGCTGAGGGTTTGTGCGGCTTTAGGAGGGTGAATCGATGGGAAAAGGGGATAAATCTGTGGTAAAGAGCTCCACCACCGGCTCAGGAAGTCCTTGAGCTGCAAATTCCTGGCAGAAGAGCTGTGGGAACACAAGAAGTGTTTGCCTTGGTCTTCCCTCACCTTCCCTTAGGATGATTGTTGCAGGAAAGATGGGCTGGGTGAATACCTGGCTGAGCACTGCAGGTGTTTTTCTCTCTTTATTCCCTATATCTGTGTGTGTATTACCTTTAATATTCATCATGCTACTCTCCATCCCTTCCCGGGAGCGTGAGCCAGTCCTATCCCAGCCCCTGAGATCCCTCGTCTACTGCAGAAACCGTTTGTGTCGGTCCTTTTCTTCCTGTGCTTGAACCAGTGACTCAGCTGTGAAAGCACTTCCTCTCTTCGCCTTTGATGGCTTCATTCCTGCAAAAGCTGGAGCTGAAAAAAGCTTCTTTAAAAGTCCAGATCGCTTTGCTTTTGTTTTCCCACCCTTTCAGGGGGCTGGGAACGTCGCTCTGGTCTCAGGGAGCCCAGGGACCAGCTCAGCCCCTGTTCTGTAGTGGTGCAGCCAGAGCCTTAATTCCTTCGGCACCCTTTGAAAGAGCCTGGCTCCTTCCTGGCTCCTGGATCACAGGATTTGGCTGTGGAGCCCAGTTCCACGGCAAAGGGAGCTCACAGAGCCTGGAGGTGTTCCTACCTGGGCTGCATTGGTATGCGAGTGGAGACATCGCATTCAGACACCTTTTGTCTGCACTGTCACACTTCCCTCCCTGTAGCACTTTTCTCCTTCAGGAGCTGCAGAGCCCTCAATGTCTTGTAAATGAAATGTAAAATCCTCTCTCTTTCTCTTCCCAGTGGGAAGGGGACCAAAACTGCATGCAAAGTACAGCTGCATCTCTCAAAACACCTCTTGTCCTTCCTAATATATTCCTTCCCACAGCTCAGGACGTGTTACTGCGTGAAGGCAGAGAGGATTTCGCTGTTAAAACTGTTGCCCCTTCCCTCCCATCTGCTCTATGCTTATTTCCAATATTTACCATGTAGCTGTTTCCCAGAGGAGCCATATGGGATCCATAGGTGTCCACGTTGCTTCCAATGAAGCTCCTGTGTCAGACCAGTGGGTAAAGAGCAGTTCATGCCCCAAACTAGAAAAAAACACAAAAGAACAAATAAAACCAATCAATCTTGTGGTGTTTGAGGTGATTCCCAAGAGTGTAGTAGGGAAGGGGAGCTAAACCCACCAGGTTTCATGATGTGAGGGCATGGAAAATGATTTTTAAGGAGAAAGAACTTTGATTTAACTCCTTTGGTTGTTACTTATTGCTGAGCTACCCAGGATATTCCTATCCCTGTGGATTTTAATGCACAAATCCAATTCTACCGCAGCAAAAGGAGGGGTTTCTTCCCTTCAGCTAACTTGGCTGCTGCTGATACAAAGCCAAATGCTTTAGTAATGCTTTGGAGTCATAAAAGATCATCGGAGCTGTGGGGCCAGCGAGGGTTAATGAGAGCAGATGTTGGGCCGAGTCAATGGCTGGGGAAGAAAAGAATTGGACACATCCCTTCAGCTCAGCTTGTGCTCAGGGATAAATTCCTCCTGCTCAATGCCCAGCCCTGACATGGCAAAAAGCAGCTGGAAGGAATAATGGATGAGCTGAACGAGGTGCCGAATTTCTCTGAAGAAATGCAAGAGGCAGAGTTTGAAAAGGATTTCTAAGGCAGAGAGTTCCTCCCTGTGACAACCAGTGGGGACAGGGAGCCTGGCATCCAGCGGGAGAGGCAAGGCTGTTATCCATGTCACCCTGCTGTAACCTCAGGCCTCACCTCTCTGCCACAACAATGCTGTTTTCTGCAGGAAAACTTCAGGAAAACTGGCTCTTTTGGACTTTTCTCTCTCCTTTATCTTGGCAGGGTTGGGAAAAGCAAAACCAAATCCCCCAGGATTTACAGTCCTTCTGGTCTGTGATTCCGTGAGATCACAGGAGCATGGAATAGTTTGGGTTAGGCTGCAGGGACAAAACATCAAGGAGGGGATGTGGAAAACAAATATGGATTTAGATGCCTGAGGACATAGTAAAACAGCCAGGACAGCTGAGCTGCCTTTAAAAGACTCTCACAAAAACATAGAACAGCATCAGTGTGTGTCTCCCTCCTTTACCTTCTCCTTCCACTGGTTGCCTGAAGCAACCACATCTTTAGGCTGGGGTTACTCTCACATCAGGGCATTCCTTGCCCCGGAAGATTTCATGGGAGACTGATACAACTGGGAGAGAAAAATATGAGACAAATAGAGAAAATTGATAGGAAAGGCAATGGTGTTTCTTCTTTCCCATTTCAAATCTTACCTTTTACCTATTTATATTCACATAAACAAATGTATCCTCTGGAGCAACTATTAAAAATGTAGGAGAAAATGACTGAGAATTACTACTCTGTCAGCCCCCAGTGAGGACAGAGCTCACGAACCTGCTCTGCAGAGGGGGGAAGAGCAGAGCTGACATTTGGGATGGAAGCAAAGCAGCAGCATCACAGGATCACTGAGCATGAGGCCGGAGGGACCCGGAGAGGTCGTACAGATAGAGCAACACCTGCTGCCAGGCAAAATCTACTCAGCCCCAACCTTTCCTGACAGATGTTTGTCCAACCTGTTCCAAGAAACCCTCAGCAATGACAACTCCACACCCTGTCTTGGCATTTCTTTCCAGCCCCTCATTATTCCCACTCCATACAGTTGTCAAACCCAAGAATCCTTGGCTGAGTTTATCCATGGTTTGTTTGCTGATTGCTTGTGGCTGCGAAGAATAATTTGCTGCATCCACAAAGCAGGGAGAAAAAACAAAACAGGTTGGATTCAATTTTCAGGTCACCTTTACAATTCACTTTACCATTTCGAAGCAAAATGCCTGCTGGTTCTCCACAAGGGATCTCCAGGCCTGAAGAATCCCTAGGAAATGTGATGACACCAGCAGGGATCTGGCAGCAAGGTCATCTCAGCAGAGAAACACCGAAGTCCTGAGGATGGGTGTGAGCAAAATAGGATCAAAGCAGGCAGGGAAAGCACTATCCCCCTTTCCCAGATCCAGGTTTTGGCTCCCTAAAGCCACAGTGCTCTGATAGATTCTCTGTGCCAGAGTTTCCTCATCCCTCACACTTCTTATCCTCTTTGGCCTCTCCTCCTCATTTTTTCCCCATCCTGCTGCTCTTCTCACCCTTCTAACTGCTTCTTCTGCAGTGCTTCCATCTCCTCCTCCCAACTGTTGCTCACAGAGCTCTCCCAGGGCACCTCTTTTCCTTCCCTCTCCTATTCCCACCAATCCCATGACCAACATGCTCACAGACAACCTCAGAGATCCCTTTCACCACTCCACATCCCTATTCCTGGATCACTACGCAGACATAGAGCTCTGAAGTTACAAAAGAATCTCCACATCTTCTCCCACATCCTTCCTGGAATCTCCTCTTTCCCAACATCTGGACAAACTCCACCAACTTGAACTTGTGCTCAACCCCTCAGTCTGCCATGGCAGCCAGTATTGTCTCACTGCTTCTTTATGCTCCTCTACCCACCAGATTGTCTCCATCTGCTGTCTCATGCCTCGACGCTAAATTCTCAGCTCTGAAACAAGAACCTTATTTTCATGTTGCATTTTTGTAGCACCAGCAAAAGGCAACTGAGACTCCTGAATTCTTCTGCAGGAGGACTTGGGATTCATTTAATTAATGCAAATTGTATGCAGAGATTAAATCACAGAATCCTGGAGTGTTTTGGGTTGGAAGGGGTCTTCAAGATCATCCAGCTCCACCCCCTGCCATGGGCAGGGACACCTTCCACCAGACCAGGTTGCTCCAAGCCCCATCCAACCTGGCCTTGAACACTTCGAGGGATGAGGCAGACACAGCTTCTCTGGACAACTTGTGCCAGTGCCTCACCACCCTCACAGCCAACAATTCCTTCCCAGTATCCCATCTAACCCTGCCCTCTGGCAGTGGGAAGCCATTGCCTGTGTCTTGTCCCTCCAGGCCCTTGTCCCAGGTCCGTCTACCGCTCTCTTGGAGCCCCTTGAGGCACTGGAAGGAGCTCTAATTCTCCCTGAAGCCTTCTCTTCTCTAGGCTGAACATCTCCAGCTCTCTCTCTTTTTTTAAGACTGTTTTAAAAACAAACCAGTGAACCCCTTGAATTCTCAGGCTCCATTGCCAGCAGCCTTCCTTCTTCCCTGGGTCCAGCCCAACACTCCCTTACTTGTTCTCCTCCTGCTGATGGAGCCTTTTCTTCTTCCTCTTAATGATTCCTCTCTATTTCCATCTCAATTTGGCCTTTCTGATGCCTCCCCACATACTTATGCTCCTCTTGTAACTGTCCTTAGTAATTTGACCTAGTTCCCACTTTCCATAGACCTTTCTTCTTGAGCTTGAGGTCAGTGAGTTGTTTGCGACATAGCCAAGCTGGTTCCTGCTGCACTTCCTATTGGGATGGCTTCTGTGTGTGCTGTTTGCAGCATTCCTTTGAAGTCCTGCCAGTTTCCTTAACTCCTTTCACTTTTAAACGTGCCTCCCATGAGATCCTGCTTCCCACTTCAAGTGTCTTGGCTTCCCTTGTCTTTGTATTTCCCTTTACTTCCACATCCCTCTGTGTGGGATGTGAGCTTGGTTGCTCCATGCTCAGTCTTGGCCAATTTTTCTCCTGCCCATACGTTCCAAGTCAGTCTCCAGTGGCTGGTTGCCTCTCCCATCTTCCTCTCTCACTGCTGTCTCTCTTCCTCTCCCAGCAGAACCAGTTCCCTCAGCCCTGGGCAGCACAGCACATGGCAGTGATGCAGTGGCTGTGGTTAAAGCTGTCCCAGCGTTGCTGACGTCACTGAGCGCATGTCCAGCTCGTCCTTCCCACACTGGGCATTTTGCAGTTCATGAAGTTAAGAGGATTTTGCTTTTCTCCTCTCTCTAAATCCAACACAGAGTCGGTTTAATACTGGAATCACTCCCTGTTACAGCCAGGCTGAGAGTAATGGAGTAATTGGTATTTCCCATCACTAAATACTGAGATCTTGTTTTTTGGCTACACAAATACCAGTGAGGGTTTCCTACAAGCTACAAGGCATCCCAGCCATGGTGGGAACACCTGGATTCCACCAGAGACTTTCCAACAGTGACCTAAAGGACATATTTCCTTCCAAACCTGCCTTCGGGTCACCAGGAAGCATTCCAGAGCTCCCAGTGTAGCATTCCTGTGCTGGGGATTGGCAGAGCAGCTCCCAGGGATGGTCCAAAAGGGCTCGACACCACCATGTCAACTAGACCATGGCATAAGTGCCACATCCAGACTTTCCTTAAACACCTGCAGGGATGGTGACTCCACTACCTCCCTGGGCAGTTCCTTCCAGTGTCTAATCACCCTTTCTGTGAAGAAGTTCTTCCAAATGTCCAATCTGAACCTCTCCTGGCACAGCTTGAGACTATGTCCTCTCATCCTGTCACTGTTACCTGGGAGAAGAGACTGATCCCCACTTGGCTACAGTCTCCTGTCAGGGAGTTGGAGAGAGTGGTAAGGTCACCTTGAGCCTCCTCTTCTCCAGGCTAAATAACCCCCAGTTTTCTCAGTCTCTCCTCATAGGACTTGTGCTCCAGACCCTTCACCAGCTTCATCTCCCTTCTCTGGACTTGCTTCAGCTCCTCAATGTCCTTCTTGCAGTGAGGGGCCTAGAACTGGACTCAGCACTCGAGGTGTGGCCTCACCTATGCAAGTACAGGAGGACAATCACTTCTCTAGTGTTGTTGGCCACACTATTTCTGACATATGAATCAGGACTATGGGCTGGTGAATTGTGACTCTCAGATGGTACATCAGGACTTTTGGTTGGACTGCTGGTTAAACTCTTGGTTGTGGCGAGCAGGTCGAAGGAGGTACTTCTCCCCCTCTACTCCGCTCTCGTGAGACCCCATCCATAGTACTGTGTCCAGTTCTGGTGTCCCCAACATAAGAAGGACATGGAACTGTTGGAGTAAGTCCAGAGGAGACCACAAAGCTGAGAAGTAAAGCACCTTTTCTTTGAAGACAGGTTGAGAAAGTTGCGGCTGTTCAGCTTGATGAGAAGGTTGTGTGGAGACCTCACAGCAACTGTCCAGAATCTGAAGGGGCTCCAGGGAAGCTGGAGAAGGACTCTTTGTTAGGAACTACAGTGACAGGACAAGGAGTAAAGGGAATAAATTGAAAGAGGGAAATTCAGATTAGATATTAGGAAGAAGCTTTTTCCTGTCCTGTGATGGTGATGTGACACTGGCACAGGTTGCCCAGGGAGGTTGTGGCTGCCCCAACCCTGGCAGTGTTCAAAGCCAGGTTGGATGGGGCCTTGAGCAACCTGATCTGGTGGGCGGTGTCTCTACCCAGGGCAGGGGGTTGGGACTAGACGATCTCCATTTTAACCCCTTAGCATACTGTGATAACATGAATCAGGACTCTGGGCTGGAAAATTGTGACTCTGGGCTGGTGAATCACGACTCAGTCAGCGAATCGGGACTGAGGCGCTGAATCGCGACTGTTTTGTTCTGGGCAGCCAGAGCTCATCAAGGGAAGAAAGGCTCCTTGTCTTGGGGTCGTGGCTCTAATCCTGTTAAGTGTCTGTGAGAGAAAAGAGGACGAGGCAGAGCTGCTGCTGCTGCCAACTCCCTTCCCGCGTCCCATGCCAGCCCTGTTTGGCCACAAAGGGCCTTCTCCCCTCCCAGCAAACCAACCAAGCATTGAAATTTAATAGCTGTCCATGGCCCCACTGTCCCAGAGTGATTAGGCCTGTGATTAAAGCCCATGTGGTGCTTTGCTGGCTGGAAGGTACATTCCTCCACAAGCCCTGTGAAATCAGCCCCAGGGACCAGCACGACTGCTCTGAGCCATCCCCCTGCTCTGCCCACAGCAGATGAAGTGCTGATGGGGAGAGCGGTCGCTTGGGTAGCCCTGATTGTCCTCACCAAACCATGCTCCTCCCTCCTTCCATGCTCTGGGAAAGCCAGAACGGAAGGAGAGTCATGGGCTGGGGACCCCCAGGGGAAACTGAGGCACGGCGAGGGACACTGACCCCAGAGCAAGGTGGGTCTCCAGGGCTCATGCCCAGCTGGAGTGAGAAGGGGAACAGAGGTTGTGCCTTCCGACAGGAAACAGGAGCACACTGGGTAGGTGAGTAGCGTCTGAGGGAGGGGGAACAGCCGGGGGGTCTATGGGGTCTGAGTGGAGGGACAGAGCAGCAAATCCACCAGTGCTTCTAACATCTGTGTATGAGCAGGAGCATCCCTGGACCTGCTTAAATCCTTGTGACCCAATTTTCTCCTGAATCCCAGTAAGTCCCTGCAGCCCATGGGAGTGAGCAGCTGTGGCCAAGGATGGCTCTAGTCTCCAGGAGTCACCATCTGGCTTTGCTGAGAGGCTGGTCCCACCACTGCCCACCCTGGACACATGTGGGCCCCTTGGAAGGGATGAAAATGGGTGGTGAGAGAAGGGGGGTGTCACTCCAGGGTGGGCACCTCTGTGTGGAACCAGGGCAGGTCCGGGATGGAAGGGCTGTGCTGGGACAGAGGGGCTGTGCTAGGATGGAGGGGATGTGCTATACCAGCCTCACCTCCAAGGTGGCACCATCCATGATGGATTTCTTCCCAGGCAGTGTCTACCTGGACCCATGGGCACTGTGAGGAAGGATCCCAGAGAGAAGCAGAAGGTTTTCAGGGCCAACCATCCAGGTGTGCATTCCCCAGTTGGACTCACACCTTGGCTGCCCCATACCATTCCATGTCTCCCTTTATCCCACTCTGCCAACTCCCTCCAAGGGCAGCTGGAGGCATGAGGTGGCTTTCTCCGTCCCACAGTGCCCCTTCCTTGCATCCCCACAGGTGTTTCTCACCACAACCCCAGGTCATTCCCAAATTCCTGATCCCCTCCAACATCTCCATCCTCACATGTCCATAACCATTTCTTCTCCTCTCTCTTCTTGTGCACATGCACAGATCCTCTCCCTCCTGTCACAGCAATGCTCATTCTGCTCCTTTTTCTCCCTCCCTCCCAATCCTACAGGAAGCTCATGCTCAACCTCTGCCCATGCCAGGATGTGCCACCTTTCCATGGGGTTTTCTCGGGCATCAGAATCTCCTCTCCTGCTGCCCCAACACATCCCACCATCTTTTCTTGCTGTGTCCATGCTTCCCAGTACTTGATCCATGGTTTTGCCTGTCCTACAGCTCCGTGCTGGAACAGGAATGGCAAAGACCAAATCCTGATGGTGCTGGTCAGCCACTCACTCCTCTTTGGGTGACTCTCAGGATCATCTGCTGGCTCCCACCAACTCCTGGGATTGTCCGCTGCCTCCAACCACTACTCCTCATCTTTTAAGCTCTCCAAGTGAGCTGAGAATTAATTATTTAGCAGCTCACAGGACACATCAGGAACACCTGATCCATTTGGAGCTGCGGTTTTGGCTCCCACCTGCCCCAGGAGAGTGTCAGGAGAGCTCCCGCTGCATCCCTGCACACTTAATATTGTGTGGTGATTAATTGCTTCATTTCCTCTCTCCCGAGGAACAATGAGTGTTGGCTCGTGGATGGATCCATCTTGAGAAGAACTCGGTTCCTGTGGGAAGCAAGACAGAGCCGCGGCTGGAGGGGAGGGCAGTGGGAATGGTGGGATTCCCTGCAGAGAGACTCCCCTCTATGCTCATCCCAGGGTGATGGGGCCAGCATGACCTTGCCAAAGCTGCCAGGGCAGTGGCACCAGTTCTTCTCCAAGTAGATGGAAACCAGGAGCTGGGGAATGTCATCCCTGGAGTGTTTCACCTACAGAGCCCAAAATCCCACCAACATCCTGGGAATTCCCATAGGAAGGAGAAAAGGCTGAGAGCTGTCACCCTGTGTGCACCCACATTGTTGGGGAGACCCATGGTGAGGACAGGGATGGAGCAGACCCTGTGAGCAGCCCAGGAACCACTGCCAAACATCCTGAGGTGTTCCAACTGCTCCCAAGTGTGCCTGGGATGGCAGCACCTTGCTCCAGCGGAGTGTGTTATGTCCCTGTCCCAGCAGAGGTGCCCTGGGAGGGTGAGGAGGAGAACACCAGGCACCCACCAACCCTGAGTGACACTCAGATGGGACCCCGTGGCAGCAGGGACTGAACCCCTCCGTGTCCATGTGGGAGATTGTAGGCACTGGCAAGAGGCTTAACTTTAAAAAAAAATGGTTTATTTATTTCAAGATATTCCCTTTTTTTTCTCCTTTTTTTGTTGTTTTTACCTGTATCTCAAAAAAAGTGGGGCAAAAGTACAAAAAAAGTCAGTTGCGGAACGGCAAAGGTATAGAAATCACAGCGCGGAACTAACCCAAGCGAGAAACACGGAGCACAGACCAAACACCCCCACGACACGATGAGGCCGAAGGCCTTGCACAGCCTTTGGCTCTGTAGTAATTATTACTGGAATTTTTGTTTTCCTCTGTACAAAACACACCAAAGCATGCCATGGAGCAGGGAAAAGAGACAGCAGCGGGAGGAGACGCTGCGGAC
>NW_008654008.1:0-250 GCF_000695815.1 Acanthisitta chloris | reverse complement strand
GGCGACAGTGTTACTGTGGGGGATGAGCCGCGGCGGGAGCGGGGTGAGGTTGCCAACATCCCACCGATCCCGACAGAGGCGCTGCTGCCAGGAGGGGACGAATGTCCTCCCACCCAGCACACATCTCGGCACTCACGGCACAGGGAGACCCAGTGGGTGAGAGGGTCCAACCCACCTGTGGTGACGCACTGCCATCCCCCACCACGCCTTCCCCATCTCGGGGTGCTCCAGCACCCAAAGCCGCTCGCCA
>NW_008654007.1:0-420 GCF_000695815.1 Acanthisitta chloris | reverse complement strand
TCCATGTCCCCTCATGTCCCTCTGTGTGCCCCATGTCCCTCTCTGTCCCTTTCTGTCCCTCATGTCCCTCTGTGTCCCCCCATGTCTCCCCATGTCCCTCTGTGTCCCCCCATGTCCCACCATGTCCCTCATGTCCTTTCGTGTCCCCCATGTACCCGGGATGACACAGATGTGCCCATGGGCACACCAGGATGGCACAGAGAACACGGCGGCTAATTAGTGCATCTCTTTAATGAGGCAATGATCACCTGCAGGGAGGATTAGAGGCCACCACGGGGACACCTGCGGGGACAGCGGTGGTGGCACAGGGACAGGGATGGGGCACTGCCACCCCCTGGGGACAGGACAGGGACATGGGTAGGGACACAGGTGATGGGTACAGGTGATGGGGACACAGGTGATGGGGACACAGGGGACGGG
>NW_008654006.1:63609-68259 GCF_000695815.1 Acanthisitta chloris | reverse complement strand
TTATTATATATCTATTATACATTACAAGGAGTGGGATGAGGAGAAACAGGGGAAGCAGCATAGCTATGCTCACTGATTACCAGAACCCATCCCAGGAGATATTGTTTTAGTCTGCATACTTTCTACATCATGAACCTGCAGGCAATCTCACCCATTCTTATCCTCCAGGACAAGCTCTTCAACTGATATTTTATCACTCATAGCCTTCCCTTGCAGCCTCCCTGCTTTGTCCCCCAGAAGTCCTTCTGTATTCCTTCTCCCCTCAAAGTGTCCCACAATTGATGTTTTCCAGCTTCCTGTGACATCAAGGAGCAGAATTCTGTTGCTCAACAGCTACATGTGCATCACATGCACATACAAGAGGATAACTACATTCAAAACCTTGGGGGTAAATAGGAGAGTTTGAATTCTGCAGGACCCTGCAGACAAAATACGAAAGAGAGTACAATGCCAATGCATTAAGTATGTAGTCTGGGTCTTGTAGAATGAGCCTGAGTTAGTCAAGGAAGTTACTCACGCAGTGTCTAGAAAGTGTTAGTTCCCTTGCAGTGGCATCTGGAAGAAACAGAATACTAAGTTATCAGCATGTGAAACATAGAAATGTCTGAAAAGCAATATTACACAAGTAATTGACTGTGGGCAGCATCCTCCTTTACATTCCTTTTTAACCTCTGTTCGAACATTTTAATTTTCTGTGGCTGCAGGCAACGGAAGAATATTTCACAAGCTATGCTTGCCATAGCCACTGAGTTAGAGGAAAAGCAACTTTGATTTTCTTTTATTGTTAAGTAGGACATTATTAGAGCTAAATTGAGCCTCAATACTTCTTGTGTTATTCCACAAAGCATACAGACATTTGATAAAGGAAAGAGCAAGTTAGTAGTTTTTTAGAGGAAATTGGTGCTGCTACTGCTTTCATTTAGTGAAATAAAATCTAAAATTTAGAAAATATAAAGCTTAGGTTCAGACTTGCTTGGACATGTGGGCAAGATTCTCAGCTGATGTAAAGCAACATAATTTCTATAGTTACATTCAAATTCCTTTCATATCAGCTGAGAATCTGGCAGCTATTATTTATTTAAACTTTTAGTATGACATGAAACTACTCTGAGATACTTCTCTTTTTTCTCATTCAACCATAAGCCAATATTCAGAGTACAAATGTTTGGTAATAAATTTTTCTTACCACTGGAATTTAGCCTAGATACAAAAGTAATTTAGCTGGTACTTTATTTTACAGCTCAGGGGATTTGTTGGATACTTACTAAGGGCAAAAGCATTTAGTTTAGATATTGACACCAGCAGTGCTGTCATCTGGCAAACACTGGAGCACATATAGTACTTAGGAGAATTATATTTGGTAAATAAAAAAGATGTGTAAGTGTAAAATATGTTGATCGTAGTATAGGCTGATATTTTAAGCAGTCACAGATGGCTATGTACTAGCTGGTTATTGACAGCAATATCAGCTTTAGAAAGGGTTTTGACATGTCTCATCGTACAATGATTAATTACTGCAAGGCACTCCAATTTCCTCTCTTGTTCAGCTCATGGCTCAGAGTAAAATCTGTTGCTCTTATTACACTCTACAATGCAGGAAATATCTTCTTACTGCTGTATCCAAGGCCCAATCAAAAGCACAAAAGTCAGTCAAATAAGACTCATGATCAATGCTGGAAAGGCCTTTCCTCAAGGGATCAAGGAAGGAAGGAAGTTAATGTGGCTTTGCTCTCTGTGTTTTAACTTGTTTTAAATGACCAATGGGTAAGACAGATGAATAGGCTTTCTGAGGAAAGCAGGTGAGTACTTGTCAAGTCAGTTCTGAAATTATGTGTAAAAAAATACAGGTGAAAAATTAATAGCTGTGAGAGGAAGCTAAGTATATTAGGGTTCATGTTTAAAATGTTTACACTAAAAAAGAACAGCAAAAACAATAATTGAAACACACGAGATCTACTTGTTTTTCTGAGACAGTTCATGGAGAAGAGACATTGCTTACTTGAAGGGTTGCTCCTATGCTCCTGGTTTTGAATACATAGTGATAAACAGGTCATTGAGATTTCCTAGAAATGGACCGGGGCAAGTGCTGCCTGGTCAGTGTTAGAGGGAATATACCGCAAATAGCTGCTGTCAAGAAGATTTTTTACAGTGCAGCGGTTTTTAATAAGGCAAAGGAGATGCTATGTTGCCAAATACTGAATGTGTTTAAAGTCTAGAGTTCTCCCTTGCGTGACCTGAAACAATAGGAAGCATGTATGTGGGGTGAACTGCCTCAGAGTGCAGAATTCTGTTTAAGATTTTCAGGCTAGCACCAGATGAGGTGGTAGATGTACACATCTGTACAATGCTGAACAGAAATTATACTCTGGGTCCTGGAACACCGCAGTCACATCATTGCTGCACTGAATTATGCTTTGGCTAGTGCAGTTATGCTAACAAGACTACACTGATTCCAGTCTTAGTCTCATCGTGACCTAGCTTAGATCCCTCTGCCCTACAGTGCAAACTTACATACAGTTTTCATCCTTAGCAGAATGTTGACACTTCAAATATACCACCTGTTGTATATGCTAAACAGAATGGGAACTCTCAGGAAGATATCCAGCTGTAATTAGCAAGCTGTACTTTGAGGTGAGATCCTCCTTACTTTCAGTCGCCTTCCTTGTATCAGAGAATGACTACATCTAGACATAGGACAATAGGTTGCCCAGAACTGTACCCTGAGTTAGCAAAACCAAACTGCTTTCTTTGGTTCTTGATGGATGTGGTTTATATCAAGGTGGAGGATTGGGCTGAATGTGTGATTAGGGTCAAACCTGATTTAGATTGACAGGGGTTTAGATGCCGGTGTGTATGTGTGTATCTGTGCTGAGCAGAAAGGTGTTTTCAACTTCCTCTCAAACATAGGATGTGGTTCAGCTTTTGGGAATCATCAGGGCAGCTCTCACTTCGTCAGTTTTCTAACATCAAAGGATCTTTTGGCATTACTAATGCCTTGATCTCCTCTTCTCAGTCTATAGCACAGAGTTTATTCTGAAATACTCTGGTCTAATTAAAACCTTAGGGTTTGTATGAAACTGAGTGATAAACAACATTTGTGATGCAAAAAAAAAAAAAAAGAAGGCCACATGATCATCAGGTTTGGTGATTTGGTGATCTTTTCTGGAATTATGTTCTACAGGTCTTCATCTTCTCCCTGTAGAACAAAACCAGGTAGAAATGTTATAGATATCCAAGAGCTTTAAAAATATAAGAAAACCTGCCTTGAATTTATTTCAAAAACTTGATAATTCTGGGATTGTTTAACTTTACCAGGGTGCAGGTGGCTTACATCAGTAAACTCCTTTGGTTTACTTTCTGCTTGAGACAGTGTACTTTCTGGTTTTTACTCTTCTATCTCAGTTTGGTAAAGCAACAGATGAGAAACCTACTGATTTCTTTGGCAGGCTTGTTTAATGTGGAAGTGGTTCAGTGGATGGTTGTGGGGATAGATGTGAGGCCTGAATCTTGTCTCACCTAAATGCTATTTGCTGATCAAAGGTGAAAGAGATTTAGTTTAGTGCAGCTTTTTAGAGCAACGTGAGCACATTGCAACAGTAAAACAGACAGCAGTGTGACGTGTCTTAATTGCAAGCACCCCACAAAATTGCTTTACCCAAAGATGCAGCTGATATACTTATGAAGGGGGGGTCTGCAGACACAGAAGAGCAGGGAGGCAGGTGCTGTCACCAGTACAGTCTTGTTTGACATGATTTATTTCAAACCCATTAGAAAGAATACACAGCCAGGAGCCACTAAAGAGGAAAAACAAACCTTAGAATAATAATTTCCCACTATTGAACAGAAATTAAAAGATCAGAAAAAAAAGGACAGATGAACAGAAATAAAGTTAAAAGGGAAAAATTTTTGGAAGGCAAGAACAACGAAGGATTAAATTAGATTCTGTAAAAGAGAGATGCCTGAACTTCTGGACATTTGCCATTTTTCTGGAATGGAGTGCCTTGGGTGACAAAAAGCTTGTGCTTTTTGAACACTTCGGAATACCAATAGTTTTAACTGAGTCCTTTATACTCAGGCCCTAATGTGTTAAGATCCTTGGAAGTGCAGTGGTGGCTGACACACTTCCTTTGAGCAAAGCTAGTAGAAGATTTTTTCCCCATGTCTTCCATATATTTTCCATAATACAGTAGTTTGTCCAGAGTATGTCAGAAAGCACTTTAATGTATGAAAGGAAAGACAATCCTATGATTCCCAGAGCAATATTATAAACATACTCTATAGATTCTTTGGGAAGAAAGTTGAATTCGATACTATTCCAGGGCAGCCTTATCTGTGGCATTGGATAAAAATCAATATTCCTTGGGTGAGGGTATAAAGAGGAATACAAGGGTGCCTTACTACATTCCTAAAAAAAGGGTTGTTTGTGTCTTTTTTTTCCCTCAGGTCTAAGGGTGGCAATATTTCTCTCTCTTTAAATTATCTCTGACCATGGCAGACCATGGTACGTACAAATGTTAAGTGATTTGGTCTTTGAAGACAAGGACCTATTGATAGGCCATGACATACACCTATTTCTTAAGAAAATAGAGAGAATAAATAAAAGAAGGAACTGGGAAATTTGGTTGAACTATGATCAGTAAATTCTGGCTA
>NW_008654006.1:58301-63583 GCF_000695815.1 Acanthisitta chloris | reverse complement strand
AACCATCCAGTGAATCTCAGAAGTGTGTAGCAAAGGTCCACTTTTCTACACAAGCACAAACCTAGCAGTTGTCCGCACTGTGCGTCTCTGTGTTTGCTCCGGTTGCAATGCATTTCAGAGAAAACTAAGGGAAAATCTGACCATGTATACTTCTACGTCCAACTCTATTGCCTACATGTGTGTGTCAGAAGCAAACGTGTCCTGATGTGCATGACCCTGTATCCTGTCTGGTCACAAAGACAGGTTGGGCTAACAAGATATCACCTCACTTGATGATAAGTGGAATTCGTAGGCTCCAACTCCAGCCATGTAGTGTAGTCACAGAAAGCCTGAATCCAAGGTGAAACTCATACAAAACTGGGGTCTCAAAGAGCTCTACTCAACAACATCCCAGTAAAAATGAAAGAGGAAAAAAGCCAGTATTGCCATTACTGATAACAAAATTAATGCCCGTGACTTTAGGTGAACACTGTGAATGGTGTGGAATCATGAAGCATCCTTTCCTCAGGCAATAAGGGAAATCAGAAACCTAACGGACTGTCAAGTGATTTAGGAAAGGTAGAAAAATCATGGTTGTTTTTAATTTTAATAATTTGCACTTCACTATGTCTTTCAAAGTCAAGCATATACTGTGGAATTCAAGACAAAATACTGGTTTTCTCTCTTAGGGGGTCTTACTTTAGGTTACTGATGCTGAAAGCTGATGCAAGAAATTGTCTAATGGCTGCTTGAATGCGTGAAGTAGGACTCTTAGCATCCTTGCTTAGTGCAAATAAATCTCCAAACTATGAGAATAGTTTTCCAAGTTTTGTAAACTCAATGAGTTTGCAAATTGTTGCAAAACAATATCAAATCCACAAAATCAGTCTATCAATTCAGCCTAGTATTACCCCCCACCCAAACTTCACCTAGTAATACTTTCCAGTTTCCTTGCTTTTATTGAGCATTGAAGATGTTTTTTCTATTAGCATTACTTTTAACAATCCAGTTAAAATAGAACCAGTAGATCAGTTTAGATCATTAACCTACAACCTAGACATCTCCTTTCCCTTAGAAGCAATGGGCAAAAACTCATCTGAGATGCTTTTTTCCAAAACTTAGAACACAATGGGCACCATATCAAAGAAAATCAGTTCTGGTAGTGGGATTCTTAGGAACCATCCATCCATAGTTTCAAGAAAACTACATCTACTAGAAAAATCAAACAAAACCGAACAAAATCCTTCTTCCTTTTTAACAAATGTTTTGACTGATGTTATTGTTTTTTAAAGAGCTTTCTTTTTATGATTTCCTGATACACTAAACCCAAAAATTTCAGTGTCTGTCAGTCATAAATTGCAAAACATTTAAGTTTTTCTCTATGACTCAGAAGCTGGTGGCACAGGACAAAACACAGCCAAACCCATTCTAGCAACAGTGTCTGAATAGAAAGGTAAGTAAAAAGGCATAATATTTAGCTTGTGGCAGGATAAGAGCATTAAAATAGAACTCAGTAATACAAGAGAGCTCCTTTACACAGTATGCTACCCCTTGCTGAGGGTAGGCAGAGGTGGTGGACACACTGTTTCTGCTAGCAGTGATGCAAGATCAAGGGCATGGCCAATCCTAGTCTCCACAGGGGAACTTCAAACATGAAATACCAGAATTTCTTCTTCTTTGATTTAATTTTCACCTTTTTAAGGCTTCCTTACTCCCTGCTGCAACTTCCTTGAACTGCCCATGTTACCTATATTATTTAATGCCTTCCATACCAGGGCACAACTGAATACATTTTTATCTTTTGTCTGATTAAGAGGGGAAATAACATACACCAATTTTTGGTAATATGACTAAGAACTGGGGTTTTACTAAAGTACAAAACCACAAAGTTTTATATGAAGAGATAGACATATTATCACATTTTTCCACACTACTATTTTTTAGTTCTTTTTGTTTTTCTGCTTGTTATATGATAAATATGACAAGATAAGTTGCACAAATTTTTACAGCTAACTAGGTAACGTTTTTAATGCAATTCCAGCCCAGATTTATATTTATTGGTGAAATAAAAGAAAAGCTATTAAGATTTTGTTAAAATATTGATAAAAAGATACTGACTTTTCAGAAATAAACTAGACCATGCAGACATGCATGTGATTAAAAAGACAGATAAAAGTTGCTAGCTGAAATGTTTTATTGCTTGAAACCTGTTTTAGACTAAGAAGAGATGACAATGTCCCTGGGTAGAATGACATATTTTGAAGAACAAGCCCAACAAGAGCTTTATTAATAGCAGAGTGAATCTGGAAAAGCTTTCATATGTATGTTTATTCCTGACATATCTATTTTTTTTCTTTTTTTTGCCCCTAGTCTGTAAATTTCACATAGGATGGTTTCTGGTAGGTATAGGTGTCATGGAGAGACATAGTGAGGAGATGATGTTGTATGCAAGGTTTAGCTGCCAGTGGGAAAACAGCAGTGAGTATGAGGGAGACTTCAGAGGACAAGTAGGATAGTGTTCAAAAGGAGCAGAACAGTTGAGCAAAAGGTGTCAGCTGGGGCTCTGCACTGTAGAGGGCTGGGCCAAACAGGGAATTTGGGTGATAGAATGTGTATCTTATGTAGAAATGCAGCAATGCTTTGGTACAGGAGGATTTTTAAGATCGAGCTCTAGAAGAAATGTATCTTTGACCAGGAAGAATAGGGAAATTTGAGTTTGGAGGTCATTGGAGTATGAAGGGATTTTTGGCATGAAATTTTGAGGTGTTACCATTAGGCATTCTTATCCCTTAATCTCCCTTTGCAGGGATGTTGACCCATACTCAGGCCCTTGTAAGCATTGTAGGCTTAACTGTGCCCTCTGAACTCTTAAGTTTGAGGAGATTAGCATAACCTTCCCAGTCATGCAAAGGGAAATGTATGCCTGTAGTATATGTGTAGGGAGAGTATGTAGTACCTCTGTATCTTTATCGAACTAGAGAGTGAGAACAACAATGTGCAACCTGTGTAACTAAACATTGTGTACTGGAAAAATACACTACAGTATGTAAGCAGTGACAGACTCAAATTATTTTCAGAGCTAGAAAAAACAAGACTAGGAATCCCCAGCTTCTTTCTCCAAAAGACAGGCTGCTTTCCTATCTGTTCAAAGGTAAATGGCAAAGCTACAGTTGTGCCTTTAATTGGTATGGTGTCTATACATCCTTTTATGAACAGTTAGAGACTTTCTGCTACTGAAAATACTTATCACCTTTTATGACCAAGGAGATTTCACTCGTAGGACTAAATATGAATGCAAACTCATTACCTTGCTCAACTCAGCACAGCATTCCTGGCACTGGAAAAGATTCAGGGAAATTCTGTGTGGTACCATGGGCCACACTTTTTCATCTAACCAACAAAAGAAGTGAAAAGCACATCAGAGTTTCATGCACTGCGCAAAAGCAGAGCTAGACCCTCTCCTGGTAAAATGATGGGAAATGGGCTGATTGCCATCTAGGATGCAACAAATTGGTCTGTTCTCTGAGGTGTGATAGGATATCAGAGTATTAGACATAATATTGCTATCTTGTAAATCTACTGTATAATGCAACCAGTTGAGTCTGCCACAAAGATTATTCTAAAGGACATCATGATTTTGAAGTCAATCTTCTGCTCTGTGACTATTCAAGGATGTTTCCACATGAATGGATTAATGCAAAATCTGGTTCTAGCATGCATGCTTACAGCAACATACATTTAACACACATGCAGGTCTACTACTTGTGTTCCTGAAAAAAGATGTAAGAAAGATGTGAAGAGACATTCTGGTCTGAAGTGGTAAAGACAGGCATTTTAGACCCTTTATGAACTAGAAGCAGAGGAGGCATTCTACTAGTAAATACATTTGAGTGATGATAAGAGAGTTGGATGAAACAACAGCTGTCTTTCAGAGAAAGCTTTAAACAGAGGACTCCAAAAACTTAGGTACATGCCATAACAATAAAAAGAAATTTTAATTGACAACAATAAAAAGTAGAAGAGTTGACAAGAGAAATTAACATTATTATGCCTAGTGTTGGTTTTTTCCCAATTATTATTTCAATGGCAGATCATAAAATAATTTTTATAGAGAACTTAAACTGAATAAGGAAAAATATACAAATGATACACTCCCATGTGCATATGATGCCGCTCCGATAGCATGTGGATCAGATACCTGCTTATGCTAATTTATGCTCATACTATCTTGAGTTATTACAACTCGGTCCCTTCTCCACTTCCAAGTTTATGCCAAGTGATAACCATTGTAAAACAGACAAGAATCTAACTCAAGACAGAGACCCCCTGCCCAGCATTACATTGCAGTCTGGAAGTATTTTATGCAAGACAATACCTGACTGTAATTCTTCATTCATATCATTTGCTGAGAGATGTTTCTGAAGCTGAATGGTAAACATCCCCTTACTGACCTTTGACAAGTAAGGTGTAGGGATACGAGGGGAAAAATAATGAGGCTTTTATTAGAGATGCTAGAGTTCTAAAAGGTTAAGTGGACTGCCACTTATTTAGGTAAACTAGGAGAGTACACTGATCAGAAATACTGGTGATAATAGTGCTTACAGCATTCAGTATTTAAGGAAGCAGAGTTTTTCTGGCAAAATGTCAAGTGAAAAGTTGGTACTCAGTAGCTCAAGGATGACATCCTCAATCTGTGCAATAGTTAATAAAAAGCCAGGTGTCTTTGTTAAAGGAGTAATAGGAATGAAGGAGGGATCGAAGGAAGGGTGACTAATGGAACATAATTGCGTATGGATATTGGATATGGATTTTGTTCACTCTGCACAGCAATGAGGGATATTTTCATACATGTTTGAAAAATTGTCCTAGGGGACAAATGTCTGCTCCTCAGGATTTAAAAGAAAATACTGCTCTACAAAAACAAATTTACACAACTGGTGAAACCAATGAAAATCCTATTTCTGTGGAGAAGCAAAATCCTCCATCACCTAGTTTCTTATCTCACCCACTTTGCTGTAAAAGAAAGATACATAATTATGTTGCTGCTTGTCCATACAGCTGTGGTAAATTATATGCCTTTACTTTCCGCCCATATAAGAGAGTGCTACTTGTCAGTTATTATAGGCAGGATTGTAGCATCACGTAATTACTAATATTAAAATTAATATTATCAATAATTTTCATTATCACTACCCATTATAATTCCCTATTATTCGATTGGATGTAGCTTGACACAACTTCAGCCCTTTGGGTGGAAATTTCTCCACGTTTTCTGCCAGCCTCAGGATAAGATTTTTATTTTT
>NW_008654006.1:55541-58275 GCF_000695815.1 Acanthisitta chloris | reverse complement strand
CAGCACATTTTTTCTGTCATTTTTATTTGAACAAGAACCCCTCCTTTCCAACAGAGACTTGAAATAAACATCAGGGATGTGGGTTTTTTTTTTGCTGGCCCCCTCAAAATCCATTGAAATTTGGCCAAATAATAAATATTTGAAAGATATGCTCAGCCAACTTCCTTCATATTAAAAAGCTAAAATTTCAAAAGACTCTTCCTCCCTGAGCATGTGCTATCCTTTCCCAGTGTCAACTGCTAGTTGAGCCATATGTGTCCTCTTTCACAGAAGGCGAATGAGTGTTCTGGATCCTATCACTGGTCAGAGACTCTTTCCTTTTATTTGCAGCCTTGTGCAGGGCAAAGGGAAGGCAGGAATCAATGTTAGAAAGAAGGTCAAGTTGTCCTGTGTTTTCCGTGTTGTATGTGGCCTTTAGCTACCACTCAAGAAATCTAGGTAAAGGAAAAGTTCAAAAGACAGATATGGGGGAAGATAAGGAGCAACATTAGGTCAGCAAGGCTTGTGAGATGCACTCTGGAGTATGAATCAGAGCTTCTGCCGAGGTGTTATAACAAGGAAAGACTTGCATTGACATGATGTTTGGAAAGGTGATGAAGGCCCAGTGAAAGAAAAGGATTGAGATGAGAGTAGGCAGATTACGGCTGACTGGAATGTAATTGGTTATTAGCAAAAGTAAAACCAGGATTAGAACAGGTTAGGAAAAGATTGGATTAAAAATATTGCTGAATGGAAACTGGGATGCACAGACAATCATGGTTAAACAAGGAGTAAGATGAAAGAAGAACAGAATGGGTGACAGATTGGAGCAAGAGCATTAGAGTGTACCCTGAAGAAAAGAGAAAATGCAGCTTTATCTCCTCATCCATTCTTTTACTTCATGGCAGATAGTCATAAATTGAATCTAATGTAATTTGGCTGTGGACAAAATTGTTGATTTCTAATGTGTAAAACATTTTACTTACTTTTACAGATAAAAACCTATAGGGCTGTATATAACTGAAAAACAAGTGAAAAAATGCAATTAAGATGCATTGATAAAAATGTATGTGATAGGAAAAAGTAGATAACATTTTCATTATTACATTAGCATGAGTGATTGAGTGATTGGCAATTTCAAGTTATTGAAATCATAATTCCAATGCAAGTAGGTTGCATTGAACCTACTTCTGTAGGTAAGTTCAGGTGGAGGTAGTGGTTTTGCAAAAGTTTGCTCTGATTGCCTATATTTTTATATAAGGCTTTAGGAAGTAGCAGGTGGAAAGTTCTGTGATCCTGTGAAGATAGCTTTAAACCACACTTCTTTTTTGTCTACAAGAAGTTCGTTTTGAGGTGTTCCTTCAGTCAGTAACTCAAATTTAGTTGTATGATCAATGATTAAAATGTTTTTATCATATGTATTATATTCATGTTTGAAGAACACTGATCTGGGCTTTATAACCTGTTCTGCACTGGTTATTATCACATTGAAAGAATAGGGTCAATTCTAAATCTTATGAAGATTATTTCTTGTCTCCAGTAATTTCTGAACTCTTGCTCAATCAAGTATTAATTGCTATATTGCCTGTCATGGATTTTTATACTCAAATTCTTTTTCAGTTATTCATAAAACACTACTTATTTCATGGAAGCCTAAGTATAATACAACATTTACCTTTATGAATTGTATTTGTCACTGTCAACAAATCATATCGATTTAATTGTACATGAGCTGTTTTGGATTAAATAATAATTGCCAGATAACTAGGATTGGCTTTTACTTATTCATCCTTTTTGCCCTTTTAAAGGTTTCCACACCAGTATTTTTTCCCACTCTTCTGAAATTTCCCCAGGACTTACTTGAGGTCAGCATTAAAGATTCAAAAGAGTCTCTTTATTACTGTAACTGGAAGACCTTGCTCCTAAACAGCAAAGGCTGGCTTAGACCCTGTGAGAATATATCTGAAATAAGGGTTATACTTTTCCATATGTATCTTTGTCTATATATTTACCTTCAATGAATTTCATCTGCTATTTAATTGCCCCATCCCTGAAGGTATGATACAGTTCCAGGTTAAGATCAAGAAGTGACTGCAGTATTTGAATTCCAGTAGCACTACCTTCACTTCTTCACAGTGAGCTCTTCATCCTAATGCCTAAGATAGCTTAATATCATACGAAGTGTTGACAGTATATTCACTCTCTCCTCCAGTTATTTAGAAATACATTGAGCAGTATGAGACCCAAAAACATGACTGCAGAGTTCCACATGGATCTTCTTTTTACATTGAGAATAGACCCTTAATCTCTGTTTCTAATCTTTTAACCAATTATTTATACATGCAAGAGTCTCCTTTTTAATCTTCTGGCTTCTCAGTTTCTTTAAGAGCCCTTGGTAAGGGATCTTGTCAAGTATTTTCTGGTAATCCAAATAATCTGTATCATCAGGGTGAATCTTATTCATTCTCTTGTGCTGCATTTAAAGAACTTGTATTGATTTGAGAGGCATTATTTCTTTTTATGTTTTATGTTATTTATTAATGCAAGAGTCTCCTTTTTAATCTTCTGGCTTCTCAGTTTCTTTAAGAGCCCTTGGTAAGGGATCTTGTCAAGTATTTTCTGGTAATCCAAATAATCTGTATCATCAGGGTGAATCTTATTCATTCTCTTGTGCTGCATTTAAAGAACTTGTATTGATTTGAGAGGCATTATTTCTTTTTATGTTTTATGTTATTTATTAATATGTCATTGTATC
>NW_008654006.1:0-55526 GCF_000695815.1 Acanthisitta chloris | reverse complement strand
TGAACTGCACAATACAAATGTTGGAGTTCCTTCACTATGCCTAAGCAACCTTTTAGAAAGACCTGTTTTCACCACTGCTTAGTTAATAAATTATTTCAAACAAAGATTGTGCATAACAATTCAGATAGTTCATTCTTCCATCAGCTTAGGATCCTTGGTTAGGTATTATCTCTTGTCAGTGTCTCAGCACCATTCATTTTCTTTTTTTTTGTCTTGTAAACTGGTTTAGAAAGGTTTCATTTTTAAGTGGACTTTCTGAGGACCCTTTATTTAGAAGAATTGTGGCTTAGGGGTTTATCCATTTTTTTTTCACATGAAACACTAATAAAATAATTTCCTTTCCTATTGTTGGATTTTTTTATCTCAACTCTCTTTCCATGTCCTTGTCACCTGTCTTCCCTATCAGCAACTCCTTGGAACATTTCTCAACTCCGATGTTCTTGAAAAAAATCTTTATAAAAGGTTGTTGTATTTGTTGAAAGTTACTCCTCAAAATTTTGTTTGGACCATCATGTTGTTTTTACATTTACCTTGCCAAACTTTATGTTCTGTTCCCTTCTGCTTGTTTACAATCTATCATGTGTCTTATGAGAAAGGTAAATTGAAGGAATCTTTCCCTTGCCTTGGGATTTTTTTGAGTTGTCTTTCTTTTGTCATTTTACAAATATGGGAGGAAATAACTAGAAGAACCTTCCTTCACTACAAAGTTCTACAGTTAAGTTGGAACCTTCCCTGATCTTCCTGTTAGTTCCTCTGGAAAATACCAAGTTCTCCAAAACCAAAACTTAAATTGCCAAAACCAAGCAAACCTATCATAACAGAGAGTAGTGGTGAAATGCAGTGTTTCAAAACCACTTCTTCAATAAAGAGAACGTTCAGTTAGCCTGGTCCTTCCAGAGTGACACTGATTTGGTGACAAGCAACATATGCCTGCCACAAAATATGTAAGATGTTGAGTCCTGAACACTATTTGATACTCAGAAAGGCATCTAAAGTCATTGATAATTCTGTACTAATTTTCCTGTAATTAAAAAACCCCCAACAGTCAGAGGGAGAGATGGAGAAAGATTAGCCAAATTTTGGCAACATCTCTGTGTCTGTTTGCATATATCTGACTGTATCTGTGCATTTTATTGAAGTAGCACTCTCTAAATAATACAGCTCATCTTCTCTTTTAAGTTTTATTAAAGTATTCACCAAAATTGGAGATCTACTTTTATGATGGTAAAATGCATCTAGGAGCAGCTTTAGGCTAAAGATATACTACTCTACTGTTGTCAAAACCTGTCAAAGTTCCTTTCAACAAAGTTAAAAATACTAATTGCTCAAGGTTGGAACCTGAGAGTTTCTGAACTGAAAAGGATGAGGATTGACAAAACTTGGCTTCATAAAACTCCCTGAGGCTTTGCAAGATTTCTGTGTGTTAGAAGTAAAACACTATAAACTAATGACTCCGTAGTCTTATGTTTATTAAAGAGATAAATGTGAGAGATCCATATGTATTCTGTCTTGTGAAGAAACATATTTCATTCAAAATATCTTAATTTGTTGGGTAGCTGTAAGTACCTGTTGTTTTTACCCACTCATTATGCATTCAAGTCATCAATATCATACCTTTATAGGCTATTTAGAAGGACTTAGCAATGCTTTTAATTATATTTACACCAAAAATTGGCAAGAAATCTTTATTACATATTTGTTAATAATTTTAGACAGGAATATTGTATTTGGCAGTGTGTTCCATTTTGTTTCAATATCCCATGGTATGGGTTGTTAGCATGAAATATTTTTTATTCATTGTTATCCATCATTTCTGTTTTCTAGATGCTTCCTTTAATTTCTGTTGCTGCTGTTCTGTTTATTCCCTTGCAGTCCTGCTGCTGCTGTTGCTATTCTTCTACCCTTTCTTTTTCTACACTTGTGGTGCTCTAAATCTGTCAACCAGATGTAACTTCCAGGAGTCCTGATTACAAGCAGATTTGCAAGTGCTTGTATGTAACTTTCTATTTTAAAAAGTTGATTTGGGATTTGGAAAAAGCTCCCCATTTAGTTCTTTAAATAGAAAGAAAATACTGTAACTCAATATTGGCTGCTGCTAAGCACTACTGAAACCAGCTCATGGCTGGAAACAGATTTGTGACATTGTTTGGCATTCTATACAATGATTTATTTTAATGCTATTAGAAAGTGTGTGTAGAAGAGAATTTGTTTTCATTTTAAGCATTTCGAAAGGTGTGAGGCCTTGTGGTGCCAGAGAAGGAGACAAGGGAAGACTGTCTGGACTTCTGAAAAAAACACACTGATCATTTTCCATGACCTGTATGGGAGCTATATTTCAACTGTAGGCCTGTTCTAAACTGTAGGATTACTATAGAAAATGTAGTGTGCTATTCCTTCCCTAATATTCACAGAGCTACCTACACTGACTAATCATAAGCTACATGGCAGAAATGCTGCCTCTTCCCAAGCTCTTGGCTCAATAATGTCTGCAGTGGCAATAGGAGCCTCTTCAGCTGAGCAGTCTTCTGATACGTTCTGTCATGCCGATGCAACCCATTCTCATAAGCAGCATGTGAAACACCCCTTTCTCTTCTCCTATCCATACAAACCTGACCATGTGTGGGCAGCATGGAGAGGCTGGGTGTACTTCTGTTGCACAGCTAGACAGTTTCATCTGGATATCAGGGTACAAAGATGGAGAAGACATGGGATCTAGTAATGAGAAAAAAGACACTGAGACAAAGTAAAACTTGCCTCTGAGCAGCGGCCACAACCTGACAACATTTCTTTAAAGACCATCAGATAATTACAGTTTTTGGACTGCATCTTGTTGACAAAGAAGTAAAGGTCAACAGTAGGGTATGATTCAGGGGGCTTTTGAGACACGCTGTGCGCATGGAACATCTGCGCTGTGGTTGGTACTGCTGAGGTATTCCAGCAACATGTAGTGCTCTCATTCTCTTTGACTTCACAAAGGTGCCACAATGTACCTCTCATTGGACCTGATTAAGTCAGTTAGTGGCTAGCCTGGTCAGTTATGGCTCTGAAATCAAGTCCAGATTTTGCTGGTAAAAGTGAGTAATTTCACTCTAGGAAACAACCAGCAGCAGTTATCTCTGCATTCTAATGTAAATCAGTTTATTCAGAATTGTTGCTGAAAGGGAATATTCCTTTGCCTCAAAAGAGAAACTAAGGAACATGTTTACATTTAAAGAAAAATAGGATTTCCTCATTTATGGTAAAGACAGAGGAAACAGCATTGAAAAGGAATTAAAATTAGCTTTAAATTGTCTGCTGTGATTTAGTTTCTTATGAACCATGAAACCCATAACCTTCATCTATGTTACAGGAACCATTGCATCTACTCTGAACAGGTTTGGAAAAAAAATGATAAAATTAATTGAAAACAGTCCTCAGTATTTCCGGTGATGATTATGTACTTTGGACCTAACTGTACACATGAAGAATTTAGGACAATGTATCCAATCTGCCCAAAGTGATGATAATTCCCCTCAAGATGTAGTAAAAGTGACTATGTGGCCTTAGTTCTGCACTCTAACTGCTGCAGCAGGGTAATGAGTAATTCCAGTGGCAAAGCTCATCCAGAATTATCTTGAGATCAATGACTGCCATTGTAAGGGGCTCTTCCTCTGGTTGCTCAAGTTTGGGAGAATGCTTATTAAAATATCCTCCATATCAAGCCAAAGCTATTTGTAATTCATATTACTTTTGTCTATGTTTTAAAAAGTGCAGTCATTGTATGGATTCTGCAGCCTTTCCCACATTTTGAGTGCAATACAATAATCTACTGCTTCTCAGTAGATTATCCTGTCTGAGGAAATGTATGTGGCTCTAAAGTGATAGCATTCCCATTCCTATGTATTTGTATAATATCCCTGTTTGTATATATTCACAGAAGGGGCCAATCCTTCACATATTTGACAAATAGACACGTCATGTTTGTTATGGTGTTGTCATGAAGTGGAAACCTGCACTAAAATCATTGGAATAAGCTTCAAATGTTTGCAGTACTGAAGTTATAATCAGTTGCAATATAAAAAAGTATGTATTTGTCTATAAAGATTACCAGTTTTGAAACCAAAATGCATTGAAGGTATTTCTACTGTCAACCTAGAATAGAATAAGCACTTTTCATTGACAAGAGGTCTATCTATTCGTGCTGCACATGGCAATACCTTGTAGAGTGTTTACAGCAGCAAATATTAATCATGGTTATTCTAGATGTTAAAGGAAAACATATATTTCTCTTCATGTGATTTTATTTTGCTGTTTCTTCTTCATGTCACATGACTGTATCTTGCAGTCTTTTGATGAATTGCTTTTGGATATCAATGGGTATTAGTTAATATTTGGTTATTAATATTCAGAGATTTAAAGGCATTACAAAGATTTATGCTTGGTATTGAAAATATCAGCACCAGAACTTTGAAGTATGTACAACTGAGCACAAATAATTATGTATACCAGTCTTATATAGTTAATTAACATAAAACCCAAGATAAATAGGTTATATGAATTTCATTTAGAATCTTGTCTAAAGTGGTTGCTTTTTAATTTTCTCTTGCATTCTCCAAACCAGGTAGCCTCATTGGTATTTTATGCATGAAGCAGTTTATATCTCCCTGGTCTGCAACAGTATTATTTCCTTCTTGAAAATAATTTTGATTACATTCTAACCAAGTTTAGTCCTAGAAGCACTTTGTATTTTCACATGCAAAAAGAACTGCTGAACTGATAGGCATATTTTGAAGTCTTTTCAAGATGAGCTTTTTTACAGACAGCAACTGCACATTCATGACTGGCACATTGATTTGACTCATTAATATCTGTTTCTTAAGTAAAGCTAAGTGTGTGGTTTTAAAATGTAGCATAAAAGGTAAAACTAATCATTTTACAATCCATTTTGTCTCATTCAAATGATGCCAGACAACCTCATGTGACTGGTTCATTATCAGAATATTTTAAGAGATAATGTAACATTGATTTTTTTCTATTTTCTTTTTGTTTTCAGAGTCTTTGGAGACACTAGATTTATTTTGAAGATTTTCTCTGCCAGGAAAGTTAAAATGTGCTTTCAAAAATATTACAACAGAGGTTCATGGATCCACAAAGTATCACTACCTGCAAAATAATCAGTTTTATTTCTTTATGTCACAAGAACATATGGTCTCCCTACCTATAATTAGAGTTAATGGTGAACATGCATTACACAAACTGTAAAGTTGGAAAAATATTTGAAAATCACCTATTTTGAAATTTCCAGACTGTTAACAATAACACAAGCAAGTGGAGATATGAATCATTCAACAGTATAATTTTCAACTGTACCTTATTTTATACCCAATTTTCACTGGTTTTATTTCAGCTGAAACACTTGTATTTTAAATCAATATCTGAAACTGAAATTTAGAAGCAAGTGTTGATATCATAGTTAAGAAGCTTATGAACAATTTTTCTTACTGCAGGTGGGATCACTAAGTGGTAGGAAAGGAAGTGGAACTGTGCAAAGAGGGTGAAAAACATCATGTAGGAGAAGAAGGAGAAATCTAGAAATACAGCTGATAGCAGAGAAACTAAGGCACTTGTTTACAGTTTTGGAAGCAGCTTGCCTTTGGTAGGAGTTTATTTTTACATGTATATAATGTGATACTGCCTGCCATTTTATCAGAGCCATGAGAGTTCCTAGCTCTTATCTTCTGCCTCTTATTTCCCTTCTATAGTCTATTCTGATTGCTTTTGCCATTCCCACCCTTTATCTTCTTCCATCCTTTTGTCTGCTTCTGCATTTATTTCCTGAAAAAGGATGTGCCCCAGTATTTCCAATGATGCCTTTGTGGTAATAGTTCCTAATGCACTGTCTCTCCTCCTCTCCTTGCTCATTGCACCTTGGAAGCACAGTTGTTTCGGAAAGGTTAGTTCTGTGGCCTTCTCTGTCATTTTCAGTGGTCTGGGGGCTATCACTCAGTGTCTCATGGTGGAGATGGATAGACATTTGGCAAATTTAAGGGTCTCTCCAGACAAATAAGAAAAACAAATGAGTCCTTGAAGAGGATACTGTTCTTGCAGATCATTTTTCTTTTGGCAAAACTATGTAATTGCTACATAGCTAATTTTATGTGTTTATTTTTTAAATGAACTTCCAATGAATTTGTTTAAGAAGTGATGGCAAAACAATGAGAAATTTCCCAAAGTAAACATGTAATCTCAAAGACCAACAACTTTATTTTAGAATTTAAAAATACCCATATAAATTTGCCTAGAAATGCTGACTATAAAAGAAAAAAATAAACAAGAAGCTTCAAGACTTTTATGGAAAAGAACAAGGAAGCAAGAAACTGAGCATTACAAAAAGCTCAAAATAGGGTGAATGTGGGGCATTTTTATTTTGCATCAAAAATTTGCATAATAAAGAATAAACTGACAAAAGAAGTGATTTAAAACAAAAAAGGTAAGTTGAATAATTAAAAAGCACATTATAACAACCAAACTTAAATGTAGCAAGATGAATTGCTCTTACATGCTATGGTGAGGTAGTACATAAAATCGTCAGATAGAAGCAAAGCGAATATGAAAATAAACTGCTAAAAAGAAATCATGTTTCAAGGGCTTTTTTCAGGAAGATAGAATTACATACCTGCATGTATACATTTTTTACAAAGTAATTTATATTTCTATCTAATATGTCTGCCCTAAGGGTCTAATAAATACAAGTGGGAAAATATAATTAATACAGAATTATAAAACCTACTGTGCAATGTATTTTCTTTATTTCCTCATGATAACTGGAGAGAAAGGAAAGCAAAGGGTACAACTGACATTCCTTGTTTAATGCAGCTTACTTAGTGACTGGCATAATGATAAGTGATGGTAATTTACCTTAAAAACCTTAATGAGTGGATCATTACTATAGAGAAATGGGAAGAAAACTTTAATCCCACAGAGGCAGAGCTCCATGGTTGGCTGTGCAATAACCAGACAGAACTCTGAATGAGATTCCCAAGCTTCTGTTCCCTAGATAAAAATTTCTCTCACTCCACTTTTGCAAAGGTAATGAGGAGGTAATGAGGCTTGACTTGAATTTTTTCAGCACTTGATTCCCTTCATTCCCCAGCAGGTTCCCATAGGATAGAGTAAGATGTTGGATTTATATAAAAGCTGTGCTGATAGATAGGTGGAGGAGGTGAGCCATGCTATTTGGTTTTGGATTCTGTCTGTATGAGAAGGGGTTCAGATAAATTTCAAGTTCTTTCAGCACTGTCAATTCACTCTGATAGTTTCCACAGAATAAGACAATTTGACGACATGCAGACCTTGTCAGGGTTGTTGACTGTTTATTTTGTCACTTTACTGATACTAAACACTGACCTTTCTGTGCCACCTTTTCTTCCTCTTTTCCCCCCATTTTTCACTAGCTTAATACACACATCTGAGTAAATAATAAAACCCAAAAAGGTAGGCAGAAATGTTGTATTAGATCATTAGCTTAATTTGAGCTGAAAGGTCTTTGTTGTAAGTTGGGGGTGGGAAGGGACCTGGGGACCTTTGCAAAGTATTTTGCTGGCAAGCTTGTTGAGATTTGATTGCCTTTGTTGTGATAATCTGAAATTAATTTGCACTTGAACCCATCTTTCTTCTGGGCTCAATTTAAACACGGTTATAATTATGCGCCCTGCATGAAATTGAGAACAGACACTGATATGACAAGTCTGAATTTTTTAATTCCCCAGGTACTAAAGGCTTTTTTCCCCACTTATCTCACAAGGTAATAAAACAAAATGTTCCAGTGAAGCACATGCTTAAGAGAGAGGTATTTGCCTGAGGGGAAACAGTAATAATCAGTGTATTGCTACACATTTACTCATGTACTTTCTCAGTAGGTCAATCTCTTTCTTTTAAAGTGATGTTAAACTTCTGCTAATATTGGTTGATTTGTACCTGGTACAATACAAAAAAAAAAGGTAGAAATGATATGTTTTATTCTATTTTAGCAGCTCCTCATTTAAAAGGCTTTTTCTCAAACATCCATTTTGAAAGATATTTTAAAAAAAACACCACTATTAAAGACTACTTCCTAACATCCACAATTGATCTTAGCAGTGCACCTTTCTTGTTCTCAGTATGAGCTGTAATATCCTTATCAGCATTCTTTTAGTTTTAACCCAGATTAGTGTTTTTGGTGAGGAATCTCATTAACTACAGTAAGCCCATCTTCTTTTGTGATTTCCTTTGGAATTGTAATGTACAGAAAGGCCACCAAGGTCAATGCCCTGGGCACAAATTCCTCTTTAAATCATCATTCAGCTCAGAGTAACAACATTCTCCTTAGAAATAGACATTTTTAAAGATCTGGAACAAACTGCTCGGTTTCTTGGAAGTGAAAATCATGAGGAAGAGAAGTAGAAATTAAGAGCATAGAAAATTAAGTGTGGGGATCTGTAGAGTAGCTATTTGTTAGATACATCCATTTCCTTTTCACCAGTATAATTCTTCTTTTCTCTCCCTCCTAAATTTGTATACTGTGTCTTTTTCAGTGAAAAAGAGGACTTATTTTAGTTAAATTGCCCTACATTTTCGCACAGGTTTGGAGGGTATTAATGACGCTATTGAGTCAAAATTTTTTAAGCTTTAGCAGGAATAGTTTTGCTCTCTCCAAACCTGTAGGCTGCATTCAGTTGAGATTCTTGAGCAAAATAAATAAGTAAAAAAAAAAATAAAAACTTAAAACTATACTGTGTTTATGTCAAATAGAGCAAGGATGTTATTTCTGCCATACTATTTTATTAGTAGCAATGTAAAAAACAGGCATATAACACGTGTTGAATATTTCACCATTCTCATTCAAATCTCTATTGCTATTACACAAAAACAAATTAAGTGAAATAACTGAATGCCACTTTATTGTGGTTTAAAAAGGGCTTGGCCTCTGTCTTTTTAAAAGCTAATTATTTATCTTTATTGAAATTCATGCTGGTTGCAGTTAGGCTTGTCAGAAGTTTACTTTTTTTTTTTTTAAACTAGTGTATTTTTAATTTTGTTTCTTCAAATACCAGTTTTCTGGGGGGAAGAGGGAGTAGAAGCTAGTTTCAATGAAGTTGGACCTTAAGTGCAAAGTATTGTGTGATAGTACACACTGACAATACACAATTGTTTGTACTGAAACATTAACATTACAAATCCATGGAGCAGATTTCCTAGGTTGGGCACCTATACTTAAAATCTAGTTAAAATATTTAAAATGTATTTTCTAGTGCTTTCCATGCCTCTTACTGTTTTGTTCAGAAATAAGTTTAGAAATAATGGTAACAACAAGCTGAATATATAATAAATATCGTGGTCCACAACAGATATATAAAACAATATAGTAACAAAAAGTCACTAGTATGGAGAAATGCATAGTTCTTCATATCTTGAAACTTAGGAATCCCATGGTATCTTCAGATTCTAAGGTAAAAATGTGTTAAGCACATGACCAGCTACAAGACATCTAAAATGCACCAATAATAATACTGGATGACATCCTAGGAGAGTACACATGATAAGAACTGTGTGGCCACACATGGTGTGGTACATTTTCACCCCTTAGTTTATGTGTTTTGCTTTCCACTGACACATTTTCTCGTGACTTTATCTAGTCTCGTTCAATCATGCTGTGCACATCACAGTCACTTACTGACAAGCAGCCCAGGCTGAAGCATTCAGAGAAACAACCTTCCACAAACAAAGCAGGCAAGTCCTGTTTCTCTTAAGATAAAATCTGCTGATCTCATTATTGATTGTCTGCTTTCAGGGGTTTTGTTTCCTGAAAGTTTGATATGGGGCAACAGAGGTGACAAAAGATTGGCACTACGACCTGGAAATTAAATGGTCGACTATTAGATCAACGTCAAATAGGGTGAGGTTGAAGTGTTTGGCAAAAGCATTAGATGCTGTTTTGGCTTAATCTCTCTCTTGCTCTTTCTCTCTCTCTCTCCTTTATCTTGAATCTGTTTTGAACCCTCCCAGGCAATTTACTATCCTTGTCATTGATTTTTATCACCTAATGTGCCCCTATGAAGAATTACTTTTTGAATGATAAATCAGCTTTCCCATTTAAACAATTGTATGCCTCATCTGAATGTGAAAATAGCCAAGGAAACAAAACAAAACAAAACAAAAATATAGTAAATGTTAACATTAGTCACTGACCAGTGGAATCCTTGTGATTTTGAAGGGAGCACCAGACATTCTTTTATTATGGAGGAGATAATTATACCGGAAATAAATGATGAACCCTCTCTTTTATTAAACTTTTACTGTTCAGAAATAAATTGCAGTGGCAAATTACAGCCAGTGAACTGGAGGAGAAACAAAATAAAAGAATGAAAATAACTGCTCAGTAAAGTGAATTTGTAATCGCTATTTAGAGTTTTCTGCAAATAGCCTATAATATGCTCAGACGCGCTCCTCGTTACACAGGTGTTATGGTCTGGGAATTTAAAAGTTGTTTTGAGGAAGACTACCGTGATAATAAGTGACAGACTAACCTTTTCTAGTAACCCTTCCTCATCCTCCATCTTTGTGTTTCACCTTTTAATTATCTGAAAATCCCACTTTTTTTTTTTCTTTCCCTGTTGTAGGCCCTGAATAGGAGTATATGCACTCAGGCATTACATGAAAGTCCATATGCCACACTTTTTTAATCTTTTTTTTTTATTTATTAATTATGGTGTTCAAAGGAATATGTTTTTCACAGAATAAGAGTTAGAAGTAATATTTGATTTTTTTCCTTGATATATATATATATTAGTTTTCAAGGTTTAGGTAATATTTAAGGACATATATCACCATTTTAGTGGTGAAAATGTTCAAGAAAAGGCCAAATTAATCATCAGAACCCAAGAAACCATATACTGTTTTTAGATGAAAAAGGTGTGTGAAAAGAAGACTTACTGTAAGTGCTTATTCAGCATGGGTGCCACTGGGAGAACATTTTAGAACCAAAATATGATAAAGAAAAGATTTTATTTCTTGATTCAGGAGAAAAATGCAGTCTGAGTAAAGTTTTCCATTCATTAATCTTCAGCTCATTTTAACCTGTCCTTTACAGATGCTGGACAAAAAGGTTTCTAGACTATTCATGGTAAAGGGATCCACAATCCTTTGTGGAGAAAAATAATATAATAATAATTAAAAAAAAGAAAAACCAAAAAGATAACAAAAAGGAAGATGAAGCTGTCCCTAAACTGAACAAATACGCTATTTTAGCTGAGCTCTGACAAGCAGAGGCTAAATCTGCTGTTAATTCTTCTAATTTTACCACACATCTGATAATGCTTGATATTTTTTTAAAGCTTCCTTTTCTGGACTCTCATAAATACAAAGCAATATGAGATTGACTAATTTTTCCCCCCAGGAATTTCCTGGTCATTCAACAGGCTTTTGCCTCATGTATATTATAAAATAATAGATATATCATATTAGTATTATAAAATAAAAGATAGCTATTCCATACAGCATTCAAAAAATTCCAGGTTTATGATGCAATCTCAGTTTTTGGATCACCTGAATATATGATCTCTGATCCACGAGTGGTTGATCACACACAGAGGATTAACATTTAGTCAATTTCATGACTAATGCATTTGTAGAAGTCCATTTCCCCAAGAGAAACTATAAGGAAAACACTGATCCAATTCTTCTTTTTCTACTGTCTGAAGGATAGAAGAGGGAAATAGTTGAAGGCCTTACAAACCCTTGCCACAAGAATAAAAAATTGATGTAGAAAAGAGATTGTAAGAGAAATTTTCCAGAGTCTGTATCAATTGCAGAAAAGTTGATGGCTTTTTTTATCAATAAAAAGTAAAACCTTTATGAAGGTTTCCATACCAACTTATCTCTAAAAAATACATTAGTTCTTCAAATACATTGTCACTTAAGCTTTTATTTTAAAAGTAATATTACTCAAAATTGACCTCAGAAGTTTATTTCAGTAGGTCTTTCAGACAACTTGGTGGTATTAAACATAGAATATATCTATATGTTGCTGCTGTCAGCACTACCAGTAGAAATAGCTGTTTAGGATGTTAAAGTGGTGATACTGCAACAGTGACAACTTCAGAGCTCTCTAATGTGAAACTTTTAACTGCTAATCTCTTGAATCGATATGTGTTGCATTGATTCAGTCTATTCTAGAGTAACTCAGGAGTGAGCACACACATCATTCTCTCCTAGCCACCTCTTCTCTCAGTCTCCAGATATTATATAGGGTATGAAGCACATTTAGAATGTTTCATGTATCGTCCATAGAATATTTTGCCACTATATTCTCTCAATAGCTCTGATTTTCATGTTCTGAGGCACTGAATTCTTAATTTTTCTTATTTTCTTGACAAGAAAATTAATACAGTGCTTTTCCAAGCAAACAATTAGAGGCACACTTCACTCCTTTGAACCAGCACATAAAGGTTTGTGGTTGAGTTGTCTACATATTCCCCTAGTCTGCAAATATTTACTGGGCTTCTTGGCATTCTCAAGTTTGAAGCTTTGTATTATATTGCATATGTCATCCTACAGAAGAGGCATTGAGTCATATATTGGTTTTTTAGTTATCTGAATCTAAGGTCATCCAGAATTCCTACTCCTTTTCTTCCAGTAAGTGCAATTATGTTTCAAAAGCTACAGAAAAAAATGTATCATAATCCTATTTAAAATTATCTCATTAACAATTGTAAGGCATTCATTTGCAATAAAACCTTAAAATTGAACCAGCTCTTCTCTTCACCAGCATTCTCTTGTATGGGACAAAAAGTAAAAACCGCTTGCTAAACAAATGAAGAATATGTCAGCCAGTATAAAAGTAAGTCAGGGTATCTTGGTTTCTCAGTCAAATATGCTGCTGTTTCTTTACACTCTATTCAATCTGAAAGAACTCAGATTTCGAGTCTGAGAAAGTGTGGAAAGGTTATGTCTGTCCTGCCTTTAACAGATAAAAAAAATGTAGGACATTTTGAGCTGTCCATAGCACCAAATACGCTCAGTGAGTAGTGATAATACATGTGATAGTACACTTTCAGATCCTGACCCCTCTATGTACAGGCAAAGGTGCAATATCTTTCACCTCCAAATCCATGCTTCATTTTTAGCTAAGCCTGATCAGAATTTCATGGATTTTTTTCTGTGTTTTCTAATAAATTTTTCTGTCAATCAGTGCAATGGCCAGACAGCTAAAACGGAATATTTAAGGTGTGATTGGGAAGACTAAATATTATCATCCAGATAACAAGTTAGGGAGTAACTATGCGTGGTCTCATGCCTGCAAATTTGCAAGGGCATTACCCCAAAGGAGGGGAGGAATGGCAAGCAGCTGGGGACAGACTGAGAACAGAAACTTCTTGACTTTACTTAGCTGAAGCTAGAACACAATGTCTGATTAGAGATGTTGCACTCCATCTGCTCTGAAATGTCTTTTTTTGTATTTGGCTCTTCGGCTGATGACTGCAGAACTGCTGTGGTGGCTGTGCTTGCCCCAGAAATGGCTTCTGGAACCATGAAATTCCCACATAGCAGGAGGGTGGCTTCTCAGATCTTTAATTGACACACTGGGAGATTAGCTGCTAAGGATATATTTTTTAGTCTATATTGTTTATGGAAGTTACTGAAATAAATAAATGAGTAAATTCCTTAGTTGCAGCTATAACTTATGAGGTTTAAATTCTGCCTTTCACCCACTATCCATACCAAAGCTGACAGGAGTCCCAAGAGCACCCAAACTGGGGCAGTTTGCAAAATAATTGCATAGCTGAAAAATGTAGGAAATTATTCCTTCATTTTGATCTGTATATATGCTAGCACAAGGTGTTATGTGCTTTCGAGATATCTTGATGCTTCTGTATCTTTTTTTCTGGCTGGGAGTAGAATTTAAGAGATTGCCAGATCTCATATCAAATTGAGATACAATTGAGATTGCATCTCAAACTGCCTACCTATCAAGTTTTGGTGGATTAGGAATTCCCTATGGTAGCTGAATTCTCCTTCAGTCTGAGAATTCCATGGGCTGATTTTCATATTCTAGTGATCTTGATATTTACCAGTGAAGTCAATAGTAATGGCCAAGTACAATTGATAAGCCATCCTGATGCTGAGAAGATTAAAAATTGGCATGTTGGAACCTATCTTCAGGATCTTCTTTTTAAGCATATGGGCTTTAGTATATGTCCTTTTGAGAATTTTGAAATATAAGTTTCAAAAGGCTGTCGTCCACGGGTCTAAAACATTTTTGTATTTACAGGTAGTTCACATGTTACATAGATAGATGACACAGTGTTAATTACATTAGGAAACATTGGACACCAAGCAGCCAAAATTATTTTAATGGAGATCTTATTCCATGATGTACAGTCAAACATTTATTATTATATCTTGTTCCCATTTTAAATTTTCCACAACAACACATATATCAGTGTATACAAGGAGTTGTTACAAAGTGAGATATTCTGTTTTAAGGAGAAACGGTTGTATTTTTTGTTTGCTTGTTTTCAATAAATCATGATGTGTTCCTGTATTTCTGATCACAGACACCTCAGCTTGTTGAATAAGTAAAGTTGACTGTTCTGCTTGGCCTTAATAAAGGGTCATCTAGGCAGAGGCATTGAATTTACTCAGTAAAATTAACCTCTTCAGAAAGATTTATTAGCTGTGCCATCCTTGCCTCCATGGAGGTTCCTGATCTCCAGGGCTTGGATTGCTCTAGCTGCCCCTGAATCCCTGGCCTGAGATGCACCCTGACACAGGGAACAAAGAATTGACTGCTGTGCAAAAAGAACTTAATTAAATAGTAATTTGTAAGTTATGGAGGCTAAGTTCCTCTGTACAGCAACCCCTACCTATTTCACACAAACTTACCTGTTGTACAAATACATACTATTCATAGATCTATTGTGCCCCATTGTGGATGCCAATACCATAATAGCAAAGAAAATAAATTGAGGACATTTTCTTCTCAGAATGACATGGCTACATATTGTGACTTGCACCAGAGGACAGAAAAATATTTTTTGAAAAAGCAGAACATTCACGCGTTTTTACTGGGGATAAAGAAACAAATATCTATTTTTGGCCAGCAGGGGAGAGATCAATGGACAACACACTTAAAGCTGTATTTCAAATGTGTTTCCTTACATAATGAATACATGTTGAAACATATATTCTATATATTCTATTTATGTTTCAACATATATAGAATGTTGATCATTATGCTTTTTAAAATGGTGTTACTTACATCTTACTAGAAGAAAGTAATGTGTAAAGACATTTGGAAAATTGAGAAAACTCTCCATTTCAGCAATAAACATATTTTTAAAAGGTTAGTCTTTTCCCACCAAGGACATTCCCATTTTAATGGAACTTTATAAATTTGCTCAAGACTCTTTGAATTTATAAACAATGATTTTTTTAAAAACTGTCATGTTGCTTCACACAGTGTAGGAGAATTTCTTTTAATTTCTGATCTTGTTTTACTTCTTGACTAATTCATTTCAGATTGTACGTATGACACAATGCTGTAGAACTAGAAGAAAATACTGGGGGAGAAAGGCAGTGCTGAATCAGCTGCTGCTTCTACGGGTGTAAAAGTCAAGAGCTTTTGACCCCTCAGCCAAAGGTAAGCATAGCATTAACTTTATACCTATTGAAATCTGTCAATGGATTTTGGTGGATATGGAGCATCCCGCCATCAAGTCTCCAGTGTTCTCAAGACCTAGCAAGAATAATATAAAGGAATGGTTGTCTGCAGAAGGAAGTCATCAAACAACAAAAAAAGAGTGTGATTTGATCCATTCAGGAAAGAGGGGCAAATATAGACAAACTTCGTCTTTGAATGTTGTGACTTATCTCAATAGAACTGAGGTAGAGTAAACCATGCACACAAGAAGCAGATGAGTTAAAAAGCACTAACAGTGTAGAAATTCTACAGTATTGGGCATAGTAATTGCTTAGATGTGCACACTGACATCTGTCACTATGCATATCTGTTTTGCACTAGCTCCTGTTGTGTTGCTTCATGCATACATTTTATGGGGCCAGGAGGGAACAGAGAAGACAAACCACTCCTGATGCCTGTTGTCCTTCTCTTGGCAACTTCTTGGAATTACTGAAAGATGCATTGGTTCTTCATCTTACATTCCACTCCCCCTGTGCCTTGTATATACTTGTACTGTGTTTTCCCCAGTGACAAAATGCTGAATAGCTCCAGACACACGTTTCCTTGTATTTTCCAACTGTGGCTTTTTGGCTTCCGACAGTACATGGCAATTTCAGCCAAGAAGGAAAATAATATCCTTTAGATGTGATGTTCCACTAGTAAGGAGTCAATTTTCTTTATCCAGCTGCAAATTGTTTTGGACTGTGAATTATGCAGATTGTGCAATAAAGGCATATAACACTCATGTCACATGTCCCTAGAAAATAGATCTGTTTTATAGGGATATAACTCAGTTTGAATATGGTCCTTGGTATTCTTCACTGGTCTCTACCAATTCATTAGTATTTAAATTTATGTTAATTTCATCAAGGTGTGAAAAGATCTTTTTTTGCATATACATGAACTAACGATATTATTATTCAACCAGCTATTTTCCTTTTTTTTTCTTAACCCAGGAGAAGCTTGTTGTATTAACAGAAATAGAAAAGGGGAGATTATAAAAGCCTGTTTTTGAAGACTCAGGAAATGTAGATACTGAACCTGTTTTTAAAGGAGCTATCCAGTATTCTCTTTCCTGTCCTGAGTGAAAATTTTGGATGTATCTTCATGGCACATTACACTTCCAGAACATGCACGCATGACAGAGAACTACCAGTTAGCACATGTGTATTAATCTATAAGGTTACCATCCCAAGACATTTCAGTGTTAGACCTTAACTATGAAACATGGTGGAATGTATAAATGCTTGTTACATTTCAGAGTTGAATAAATAGTGGATGTCAAAGTTTTAAAGGTCCACATTTTGTTCAGAAATGACAATGCAAATGAAACATTTTGAGAAACTGGTCATACCTTTGGCCAGAAAGCAGCTATGGTTTTCTGTTGAAGCTATTATCAAATAAAAAAAAAATAATTTCTTAGGAAGCTTTCTTAAGAAGCCAGATTTAACTTTTGTTATTCCTTTTGAATGTTGTCTGCTATTTTAGTTCATTTCTGGACTAAGGTGCTATTTCTGCTGGGCCAAAATAATTAATCATCCTTCTATATGGAACTATATCTCTTTGTTGACTGAATGAAGACAAAAGCTATATTCAGTGCCTTTCCAAAGACCTTTTAAGTGGCTCAACAAAGCACATAATGCAGGTCTTGTCTTACATGTCTGTGATGATACAGTTTAATAGTGTTATAAGGCTATAGTGGTGTGTAGTTGTCATGATGGTAGATTGTGCTGGTCTGTATAGATTTACTGTCATTCTTTAGGCTTTTCATACATGACAGAGGTTGTCTGAAGCACAGCAGGAACATGAAGCTTGCAGGGGTTAAGTGTTACTTGCCTCCTGGCTCGCTACATAGTCCTCTCTGCACACATACAGAGATGAGGTGCAAGGTACATCCGTCACTGGGCCGATGACATGATGGATTACTCATGTCATTGTCAGTACAGTCAAAATCACTCTGTTGCTGATAAGGTGGCCCCTTTTCTTTACTCTGGTTGAGTGAAGCTATTTTTCCCTCTGGTTTTAAAACTGTAGTGCACACAAACATCCCTTAAATCAAAGATGGAGAAGACTATTTTTAATTGTACATAGTAGCTTTGGACCATAGGAGACAAATTCCTTTAAAAATTACTTTCAAATTGGACAGATGCATATTAAATATTTTGCATCACTTGATTCTTTCCAATATGAAAATAAAGTACTTTAAGAGGAACAATAAATGCTTTTCTGAACTCATTCTTCCTCACGATTTGTCAAAGATTTTGAGTTGTTAGCATCATTTCCTGATTCTTCTTCTCTGTCTGAGAAAAGAGACAGCTATATTTGTAGTAGCACTGTAAGAGAATAAAGCACTGGGAAACAGCAGAACTTTGGAAATGTTTGGGGGTAGCTTCGTGAGCACTGTATGGTGCAAATAAAAAATTCAACAGGGGCCCTAATGCTGCTTGGCTCTGAGGTAGTCACAAACTCTTCTGCATGTAGTATCTGATGCTGCATCCTTTCTACCATGTCAGCTGGTTCTGTAGAACTTAAAGGTGGTGACCTGAGGAAGAGACTGTAAGTAGATTTCAGACTGGGGTACTGAAATCTTGGATGCAAAAGAGAAGCTCTGAGGAAAGCATCTATTTTCTGGGAAATTGCGGTCTCTGAGAATTCCATGTTAGTTCGTAGTTATCGCCACAGCCTTCCCTGACACAAAGTTTTGCTCCATAATTCCTTTCCCACCCTATCCTCACAAGCCTAAAGGTGGGATTAAGATTTGAACCCACTCTTTGCTAAAGTTGTGTAAGAAATATAGATGATCCACAAACAGGCAAACATGTTTGGCAGACAAGTGTAAAAGAGGTTTGCTGGGCTTTTGAGACCACGTGAGCACTGCTGCTATCCCATAATGAATATTATAAGGCTTTCATGGTATACAGAGGTGCTGCTCCATTTATGATGGAATGGTAACAACTAATTGTTTTTTAGATTCTGATCCTGAAGTCAAAAGTTCCACTGGAGAAATTGTACTTGGAGAAGGAAATCACAGTCACTGTCTGGTTACATGGTATAGAAGGCAGTTAGTTGGAGTACAGCATATGCAGGTATATATGTAACTGCAAGAATATTTTTTTGTTATTTGAGCTTTTTTACAGTCTGTACTCTTAACCTGAAGTATAAAACATGATTTCCAAACCATTGTACTTTCCATTTTAATTTTCTTTTCATTCCAGTATGCATGTATCCACATGCACACACAGAGCTAAACAGTGTGCTGTCTGTATACATTGTCTTTGCAAATAATCATAGATAGCACAAAAAGTTATTAAATTATTTCTGTTTTAAATCCAGAAATTCTTTCAAAGAACACATGATCACATTCACCTACTAACTGGAAAATCTTTCTACAGAAGCAAGATGGCAGCTGATTTGTTTAAAGAAAAACAAAACCGAAAACATGTGCATGCATATCAAGAGCACAAAAGATAGATACTCAACCATGCTTACACACCCACGTATGCTGATACATCTAAATAGCTTTGTTTTGAAGTTTTAATCAGATTTAAATGGAAAGTTATTGAAGAGAACTGTGTGGTCTGAATTTTAATCCCTGAACCCACCGGCTTCTTTTTTATTGCATGTGGTGTGGCCTTGAATTGCAGAATGTTTTAAACATACATAATGAGCTCAATGTCAAACTGTTGAGCCTTTTGTCTTTAACAATAAGCACTTAGCTCAACTAAATGAATAGAAATTGCTTTAGTGAATTACAAAAGCCAAGGTTTTACAGTGCACTAATACTGACATTAATTAATGTAGACATTGTCATATTTTACAAATATATGGGATTAAAATCAAACGTTAAAAAATGCAACATACATCGGTAAACAACCCAAATTTCAACAGTCAAAGGTGCTGCATAAAAGTATTTCTTTCACCAATACCTTTTTCTCTGAGTCATTTGCATTTACATAGGCTACATTTAGAACATATACGGTACTGATTGAATGGCAAGAAACAGAAAGAAACAATGTAAACACTATGTGTAATTTATCTTAGAAAGAGGTTAGATCCCCAATTCCTAACAGACACTTTCTCCTATTGTATTTTCTGAAGGGTGCTTGCAATAGAATAACTTTTCTAACCTTAGGAAATAAGAGAATTTATTTCCTTTCTCCAAAACCAGGAGGAATATTCAGAAATTTACAGTAAATGGCAATTCATCCTTTAGAAATCCCTTCAACCCAGTACTAGAGTTGCTGCCAGAGATCTGAATGCTTTTGCCTAAATCTCTGTAATCCAATAAGCTTTTGTGTTTAGCAGCTTGTTTTGAAACTTGTATAGCACCCCAGCCTGTGTCTCTGTATGTTCGTTTGCAGGCAGGTGAGTGCCCGAGGGCCTGATTATTATTCAAGCCAGGAGGCCTTCACAGCCTCAACCAGAATGTAATTTGTAATTAACTGTCATTTACTTCTGTCTGCACTGACTTGTTGTTCAAAAGACAATGTATTTGAGCTGGTCACTAGCTTCTCTTTGTTGTGGATATGATGTCTCTCAGATCTCGTTGTATTCATAATGTTTGGAAAACCAAGTACTTGCACTCTTGAAACCAAAGCAGGAAGGGGATTTCACTGATTTTTTCGAAATAAATTAGGTATAAACAATTATGAATACTTAGGTATGTAAAATTAATTATTTGATGCTCTGGGATGAGTTCCTGGGCAGAATAGTTAAGTTCATGGGAGACATATTTAATTGAACTCCATTAGGGATAAAGCATTCATGATTTGAACTTATTATAGTTGAGATCTGTAAAATGAAAGCACATATTTAAGTTGTGGGAATTTTTCTTAACCCATTTTAAACATCGCGACTGTATTTTCTCACTGAAGCAGGGCCACTAATGTATTCTGTGAATGTACCCATATCATGAATTTGTAATTGTCCCCATGGTAATCTTTTGTTAGCTGAAATAAACAAAAGAATAACATAATATTCACATTTATTTCTTTATGGATTGTGCTTCGAATTATTATTGACATAATTTCAATTCACAAACAGTAAGAAAAAAACCGAGACTTTTCCTGTTTAAATTGTTTCATGCACTTGTCTGTGAGAAAGCAGGCATGTCATTGGGCAACAATAAGTATCCTCACACAAAGCCACTTTAAAAATAGGTTGAATTTATCTGATTCTGACCTTTGGCTCAGCCTTAAAGTGCTATATTGCTATTTTGCCAGAGCAGAACTTTCGGCCCATTTCACCTCTCTTGTCGCTGCTGCTACTGCTGCTGGTGGTGGTGGTGGTGGTGTTGTTCCCTCTTCCACCTTCACAGGTGCCATTGCTGCTCCTCTTCTGCGGCAGCTGGGGCTGGAGTCTTCCCCGGCACAGGAACCAGACGACCCCTGCAGCTGGTCCCCAGACCCTGCCTTCTATACCTCTGCAGAAAAGGAGCACCTCCTTCTGGTTCCACCAGCTCTTGGCCTGCTCTGCATTTCCCAGCACTATCATGTCAGATTGCATATTCTGGGCAGTATATACCGGTCAAGGGGATGCATAAAAAGGCTCAATGGCATTCTTTTGTCGTACTTTAAAGGGGGTGGGGGTGGTGGGGTGTGGAGAGAGAAGAAAGAGAAGAAAGAGCGATGTCTATAGGAACAGCTTTCCCCCCGTGGTGATTTGCATAAAGTCGGATTAAGCAGTGCTTCAAGCCCCCAAAGGCTGATTACTTACACTGGGCCTTATTAATTATTTCCTTCTTTATTTGAAACAATTAAGGGGGGAAAAACAAACACTGTGTCACTATCTCTTTAAGATCGGTAGCAATAAAAGCATAAGACCCCAAAGAAAGGCTGCTTTTTGTGGAGTGTTTTCTGTTCTCGCCAGCCACGTAGGGGCTAGCAATTCCCATGTGTTATCAAAAGAGACAAGAAGCAGCAGGCTTTAGCACCTAGCTGAGCGGGATTGCTACATGCCACTCTAAGTGCGATTAAGCTTCCTTTAGTGCACCAGTGACATCACTGATGGCTCAAAGCTGCAGCTACTCAAGAGTATTAGAATGCATTTCATGCTTGGCTTACTCAAAACTGCAGAGCTAAAATTTACACCTTATTTGATGTTCTTCTCCCTGCTGTTAATTGGTAAAGGGATCTCTGACCCTTTTGATCTCTGCTACAATCCTCTAAATGATTAAGCTTCCTTTAGTGCACCAGTGACATCACTGATGGCTCAAAGCTGCAGCTACTCAAGAGTATTAGAATGCATTTCATGCTTGGCTTACTCAAAACTGCAGAGCTAAAATTTACACCTTATTTGATGTTCTTCTCCCTGCTGTTAATTGGTAAAGGGATCTCTGACCCTTTTGATCTCTGCTACAATCCTCTAAATGCCCTGCTAAACTTAGATGCTCAGCAGTTGCCCAGTAATGTGAAGTCTTTTTTTGGCTTTCGTGTCTTTGGTTTACATCCAAGTTGCACAGAAATAAGAGATGACAGTTGTTACAGATATGCTGGTTTAATTACTTGTCAGCTTAGAGCTGATATCTCGGCTAGCCAACGTGGAAGCTTAACTTTCTTCTAGTAGCTTAAAGCATGACCAACTGCTAGTGCTTTTGTATTTAGCCATAAAACTCTGGATACATTTAAGATAAAAAATTAAATAGAGGAACGACCTTTTTTATTTACTTGCAAAAGTGATCAGCTTTTGGTTCTCTTGATTTCATGTAGATCTTAGGCAATGTAAAATTGTTTGGTTGTATTGATATCTAAGTGGATATAGGGCTTGTTTTAATTCCTGTTTATAATTGCATGGGGAATACCAAATACACTTTTCCCCTGCTACCTTTGAAATGGGAGATTTAAAGTCTTTATGGGAATTAAGAAGAGGTGCATTGTGTTGACTCGACTACAAATATTACTATACAAAGTTTTACCAGCTTTCCTTGAAGAAGCAACCCTTCAAAAGAAGCCTGGTGCATATAATCTTAATGTATATGTGACTAAAAGAGATTAGCATGCACACACCTCTGCATATGGCTGAATTAATTGCACAGAATACTGTGAATTTTAATGGAGGTGACAGTATCCATTAAGCACCTTTGAAGAATTTGCTTAGTGAAGAACAAATGAGGAATGCCCTAATAATTGTTGCCTATAGGTGAAGGCTGGCTAAAACGTGACCCGACAGTTGAGACACCATATTCTCCCCCTCCAAACCCTGTCAGAGGTTTTTAGTGTTTATCCCAGGCTTTGTTATCCACCAAGATACATAGTTTCCATTGAAGTGAAACAGATTATTGGTTACTATAGTTTCCCTATTGCTCAATTCAGTGCTGTGAAAAGCCAGGCACAATAGGTTTAAAAGTCCAGTTAGGACAAATAAATCCATGTTGAGAAGAATGAGAGAGAAGATACCTGTTCTTCTGTCTTTGATGTATTCTTTATTTTGTAGGATAGAAGGGGAATTAGTGGAGGGTTAATTGTTCGGTGCTTAGAGCTCTGTCTTGTCAGTTTACTGCAGAATGAAATATAGTGCTATAAAGACAAAGTGAATATTATTTGACTCCGTCCCCTCCCCCCTCCTTCCCAGTTTTCAAAATGTGCAAGATACTGTAGCTGTGCTGTGGAGACAAGAATACAGATTTCTGAGTTTAATCTCTGGCATTATATTTTCCCTGCACCCAGTCGCATCCGTATAAGTGTTTCCATGCCAAAATGGTAAATGGCATTTTCTTATATCCTGAGAAAATTACTCCACCCAGAATTTTGAGGTTAAGCTACAGAAAATTTACATTAAGGAAAGTGAAAATGTCAGCTTTCACCAGGATACATCAAGAACCAACCATCTGAACATGCTGGCAAAATTAATGTATTCTAGAAGGCCAACACACAAATGTTAAGAGGGACTTGATGATACTGTGCAGATTAAAGCAGTGGCTTTTGTGCCTCTGGAAGCTATGTTTGCATTCAGCCCAGTATGACTAGGAAAAAAGTTAATTTGATTTGATAACTGAAAAGGTCACACATTTTGTTCAGCGCCTTGCATGCTTTTTTTCCTTAACTAGATTCTCCATTTCAGTCAGAGCTCACTTCTAAGGATTTCTGCTTTGCTATAGCCCTTGTTGAATCCCGCCAAGAAACAAGTTGTGGACAGCATTCTACATGAGTAATACAATAGCAAAATGGAAAACCACTGAAGTCAAACTGTGTTCCAAGCTTATTTGCCTTCATTTATCTTATATTTCTCATTCTTCTGTTCAAGTTTGTGGGGAAAAAGGATAAAGGGGAGCAGACTTAACCAACCTCAGCCTGCAAAATACAACACAGGTAAACTCCAGAAAAACTTAAATTCTGGCAATCTCTACCAAAAGTGCAACCTTCTTCTCTGAAGGTGTTATTTGACATTGCTGAAGGTTTCATCTTGATTACTTTCAATAAAATCCAAAGTAAGGATGACTGTCTTGGCTCACTAAGCAACAAGGTTTTATCACTAATTACAATCCTTTATTACCAGTAGTTTAATAGGTTTATGATAGGTCATAAAACAATTCAGCATGGGAGTACATAAAAGGAATAGGTTATACAGCTGTGACATCTATTCATTGTAATAATTTTATGATCTTTAATGGTAGCATTTTTTAAATAAGTTTGCATGCTTTTACATGGAATAGATGGCCACAAAAAATGGGAGGTGGAGGAAAATCACATAAATATAGAGTAAAATACTTAATGAGGCATTTTGAAAACTTCTAATGTCAAAAGCATGTAGACTGTATCACGCATGTGGAGTCTCATTATGGATAATTATAATAAAATTATAAGTGCTATAATAATTCTAACCTTGAAGGCACAATAAAGGATAGTTATATTTGCCTTCCTAGCCCACACATCTGAGACATTTTCCTCATTAATTATATTTCATGTAAGTATAATTATGTAGTGTAAGACTAAAATTCGAAAGCATTTGCTAAATCACTGTTAATGGCAGCCTTATTCTTCAGAGCTTTAATATAACTAATTATATCTAAAGTTATAGTCTGAAATAAGAAATAGAAACAAAGTAAAATTTACACAGGATGGGATTTTTTTCCCTACTGATTGTTTTAATCAGTAATGTAATTAATGAATGGAAAGTAAGTAAAGAAAATGGATTATTGTTTGAAAATGTAGTAAAAGTCAAACCTAATTCCTCTATTGTAAGTTATTCTGACTTTGGCTTTGCTGGAATCACATTGGTCTGAAGCTCTACATTTCTGTGACACAGAACATTATGTTCCATGCTTATGGACATTTTTGGATAGGTTATACCCACACAAAGTATTCTGATGGTTCCTGTAGTGCATAAAATATGTGACTGTGATTAAAGTACCAAGTCATGCTATAATTTATAGAAGAAAAATAGTGTTTTGAAAAGTTGCAATACTTAATTTACCAAGATTAGTCTTGTCATATTTGTTCACTATTCTGTACCTTTCTCCATCCACTAAATGCTACACTAGAAACTTTTTTGGTAATATGGTTTTTTTTACTTGACTTTGATAGCAAACATATACTCAATACCTCAATATGGAATAATTCATTACAAAGATTCTTCTTATCTTTTCTTCATTATAGGTATTATTTAAAAGACTATGAACAACACCTTCTATTTCAGGATAGAGAAGCAAATATCTTTTGACAGAAATAAATGAGAAGAAAAATAATTCAGAATGTAGTGTAAGTTTTAAAATTATTTAGGGTAGCTATTGACTTTAAAAATACTGTTTAATATTCAAAGATGTTTTTTCTTGAAGTTCAGCTGCATAACTGGAGCGGGCAATATGAAGGTCTTTCCAATGATGAAAAGATGATTTCCAAATCATTGTGATTTAGTTTTGAAGAATGAAAAATAGAGAGGGATTCAACAGCCCTCCCCAAAATTAATGCTATACATTTATTTTTTCCTTCTTTACCAGAGTTTATTATGTATTTATATAAAAATGTGTATAGCTACAGAGTGTATGTGAGAATTTTAGACACCTAATATAGCATAATATAATATGTTTATTTTACTTGTGCACATAAAACCACAATTTTTATTAAATAGATTCCTACATTAACTATATCATGATTTCAGACTTTATCAGGGTCAGTGATGCTTGCTGAGGGTGAGATATTCCAAAATAATATTGTAAATCATCTTTGAAGCATCACTTACTGCTGGGTGTTTCATATACTTGCAGATCTATTCCAAAGTAGATATTTAGATGTATGCCACTGGTTTATACACTTTTGATGTTCCAAGCAACGGAACATCTTCAAAAAACAGTGTTTTGATGTACCTTATACTGTAGGACGAATAGCTCAAGCCTAATAAATTTCTTCTCACAGGGAGGACAGTGGGATGTAAGAAAAAAAATGAGCAAAATCCAGAGAATAGACATTTGTTCTGTAATCCATGTAGATGCTACATTCATCCATACCTTGTCACTTTACAGCACCAAGTTTCAGTTGAAGATATAAACTAAAAGTCAGTGGAAGCAAAACTAGCAGGGAGCAGGTAGTCAGCTTCTTAAGTATAATTTTGAACACAGATACCTTAAGTATTTGTCTGCTTTTTTGCAAGAACTGCTTCGTCTTTTTTAAGATGGAAATTATACCTGGGTATTTAAATGGATAAGGAAAATTAATTTATTTTTGTGTTAGAAATTTCTTTCTATTATGTCTTGGTCGAATTTCAATTCATATATCAGTTAGAAACCTGAGGTCCTCTGGATTTAAAATGGAAAACAGAGGGAAACCTGCCATTGCAGAAAATTCTCCCTGTTGTGATCCTTTTCCCCTTTTCCTTCCAGAGGCACACTGTTGCAGGACTAGCCTATTTAGGTAGGATTTGCAAGAGAGGATTTGAGGAATTGTACTGAGGTACAGAGCTGGTGTGGTAGTATTTGGATCTATGTTGAGGCTTTCTCATGGGATTAGTTATTAGTTTCAGCAGATACAGTGTTTATAATTTAACTACACAGTATTTGAAACATCAGGCACCTATTTTTTTGGTGTATGTTTTTTATACTAAAAGACTAATGATGCCAGTTATGCACCCAGGTCCCTGCTATGCATTTAAATAGGAAGATCTTATTGTGCCTATCAGTTTCTCCTTGCGCAGAATGCAATTATTAAATTGTGGTTATTCTGTTTCTGATAAAATGAATAATTTCCCTAAGCAAATAGTCAGTAATAAGTGAAATGGCTTTAATTACTTTGATGCTATAGTAACAATTTGTTTTCTTTTCTTATGTTCTCATTAACTATGGTCTTTCTATGATGACAAGTTAGGGGCTGCTGCTAATAGGGTACCTTGCTAATAAAGTCTTCTTCCCTAGGGTGATGTTTTGACAGAGGTTTTGTGGGAGCAGAGTATCACAATATGGTACTATATTTTGGGGTTTGGTCCCCCTTTTTATTTGTGTTTAGTTCCTTTACACATCCTATAGGATAAAAGATAAAACCATGGGAGGGTCTAGGTGTGATAAATGTTAAGTGTTGCCATAAATTAGATCCAGTGAATTATGTTAAGCACCTACAAATTAATCAAAGCAGCACCTAACTTTTCAGTGCCTGGCCCTCAGACAACAATTAAAACCCAGTGTTACTAATATCTCTCTAAAGGGCATGGGCTGATCAGCAAGTAATCCTGAACACCCACATTTGGAGTTAGGAGCCAGCTGAAGCAGCTGATAAGAAACATAATGTGATGCTCAAGTCCAATATCTCAAGCTGTTCTTCTCTAGAGGTTATCTGAGGGAAGACAGCAGAATGGCACTGTCCTTAAGATATCTATGTTTTGGAAGCCCCTCTTGAGTATTGCTGAATTCATATAGTCTTCCACTGAAATGGACAAAGCTGCCTTTTTTCAAAATGTTGTTGTCAAGATGATAGGACTGCTGCTAATATATTCAATATTCATTGATATTAAAAAAACAAGTGTGCTGAGCTTAACTTTGCTTGGAGGGAATCACCTTCTTTTAATGTAACTAGAATAAATTTTCACCTGTGAGGCATAAACTGTCAGAGCTCTTTCATGTCACAAACTCTTTCTCTTTTGAGAAAAGCAAAGGAATCTTCCTTCACTTAAAGAGGAACTAATGCAACAAGAATATTCAACTCCAGTAATTTCACAATTACTTCAGTGTTTTGCCTCTGTTTGCTTTGTTTACAAGTCCTCTTTTTGTGGAGCTCTTTTGGCTTTCCTCAGACTTTTACTCCACAGGCATTAGTGTTAAAAGCTTTCCTCGTCATCAACAGATTTATTTTTGTTGTTGGGTGTGTTGTTTTGGTTTTTTTTTCATTAGCCAAAAAGGTCTAGAATATTGTTTCCATTAATGTTGCACTACAACCTTCTTGAAGGCTGTGGGCTTAGAAAGATTCCCTAGCCAGAATCAACTGAGTGTTCCTATAGAGTATTCATCAAATGTTTCCTGTAAATCTTATCCCTTTATCATGCACTGAGATAAGTAGAATTAGATCCGAGGTCCATGCTTTTCAAAGAAATAATTCACATTTAAGACAACGCTAACAGAGTAAAATTACAGAAGTATAAGTCTTAGCATAAAAAGTGCAGCAGGACACAACTTATATCTTCCAGTGTTAGGACTGATAAAAAGAAAGCATTTTACTTATCTCAAAGTTTCCCTTTATTATGCTATTTATTATCTGGTGCAAATTTGCTCATCTATTTCAATTTTAATGCTTTAATTAACTTATATCATTTCATGTATGATTTTTAATTCTTTTTTTGATACCTAACTTATTTTCAACATATGTACCTACACTTTACTAGAAACAACACAAAGTATTTTATCAGTTTAATCAAATTTTCTTATATGATCAAATTTTTATCTCATCTAATTTCCTCTTATGCATAGAAAATGCCCACCTAAAACTTCATTTTTTCATCTTTGTCATGTATAACAAAATTTCCCCATTTTAAGTTGCATCAGAATAATTTCTGATAACTTTCTAGATGCAATTCACTGCAAATTTACACTAAAACTTTCTTTAAATATAGTTTTTAATAGTAGGACAGGTTGTCCTCAGGACAACTGGACTCTAGAGCTGCTGGACAGTGATTAGGAAGTCAAATAGCCCCCCTGAAATCCGAGAGGAAATGGTTAGAGATATGCTTAGAGCAACGAGGCTGGTGAAGGTACTGGAGCACAAGTGCTATGAGGAGAGGCTGAGGGAGTTGGGATTGTTTAGCTTGGAGAAGAGGAGGCTCAGGGGAGACCTTATCACCTTCTACAACTCCCTGAAAGGAGGTTGTAGTCAGGTGGGGGTTGGTCTCTTCTCCCAGGCAACTAGCAAAAGGACAAGAGGGAACAGACTCAAGTTTTGCCAGGGGAGGTTTAGGTGGGATATTAGGAAGAGATTTTTTATGGAGAGAGTAATCAGGCATTGGAATGGGCTGCCCAGGGAGGTGGTGGATTCACCATCCCTGAAGGTTTTCAAGATGAGACTGGATGTGGCACTTAGTGCCATGGTCTATTAAGGATAGCAGGGTTGGACTCGATGATCTTTGAGGTCTCTTCCAACCTGGCTGATTCTATGATTCTAAAGGGTCAGTAAAAATGAGCAGATCAAGTTTGGACTCTACTTAAGATTCAACTTGGTTTCCTCTTAAAATCTCTTTCCTAGATATTTGAAGCTTACCAGGATCAGGTTTTATATGCATGTCAACTATTTGTGCTTATTTCAAATATCTCCATGAAACAATTTTTTTGTTTCTGTTTTCTCAGCTTGGATTATGAGTGACTGCAAAATAATTAAAGTGTAATTGGACAGTTTTAGTTTTAACTGTATTTTGGAATTTTGCCTACTAGTTACTTTAAATAATAATATTACCTCAGATGTAATGTATGCTTTGATTACAGAAATTTTTATAACTTATAAAAATTTTGTAACTGAAATCCTGATTTCATACAGAACCAAGAGAAAAAAAAGCAAGCACAATGCATATTCATTGCATCGGTTTAGAAGCTCTCGATTTTGTTCCTTGGGGTGATTCTGATCTCCCCAGACATATGGTATAGTGTATTTCACAGTTAGAAATGTTCATAATTTAAAAAAATTTTGAACAATTTTTCAGGTTTAATTTTTTTCTATACAACAGGCAGATGAAGAATTCAGGAAGGCCCCATATTCTGCCAAATGAGAGTGCCACTATCTCAGAGAAAGGTGAAATCAGTTAAGGGTAGAACTCCCCTGACCTTGGCAAACCATTCCAGCTATTTTCTTTCTGAAAACTTTGGATTCATTATTGAACACAAAATACATATGGGAAGTTTTATTTGTTTCCTTGACTCACACACTGTTTTCGCTGGTGGCATCTTGTTTTCATTAGCCAAGTGCCTTGCACCAGCTTGCAGTCACTTCTCTTCTTGTCTGCCATCTACCAGACCCAGTCACTAGTGCAGTCATCTCCCATCATTGAAACCACAAGTTAGTGTCCATGTACGATTAGGGTTAAATGCCACATGAGAGAGGAACTTCAACCCAAGAGCTCCAGTCTAATCTGGTCTTCTGTGTACACTGATACATTAGAAAAACATTGCCTGCATTTGTAATTTCTATTATTATTAGTCCTAGCAACTGCTATAAGCAAAGGACATTTCAATCTGGCTCATAATCATTTACTATTCTTCTCAAATCCTCTGTGTTTCTTTTGCTATACTACCAGAAATCTCCTTAGGAGACCAAGGAGATGAGACACTTGGGAGACTGTTTGTTGTCTGTGGGATAGGAGCACTGAAGGAAGAGTGGAAAAGTTGGTAATCTTGAAATCATCTCCACTCCACAGAACTTCAGACCTGCTAGACATTAAATACAACTACACTGCCCTTCTTAATGCATTCTCACAAGCTGGACAACATTTTTTATTAGAGCTGAGGGACTTTAAATTTGACATCAGCAGTAACTAGGACAACTGCACCAGTTCCCAGCCTCATTTGATTCATACCCAAATTAATACCTCTTGGGCAGAATCTGAGCCAAAAGCCTCAGCATGCCATTCAACTAGGTCTCGAGGGTTTCATACATGCTCAGATTATTCATGCCTTTAATCCTATTGCACATTAAACAGCATGAATAGGACAACATCTTGGTCAGCTGAAATCCTAAAACAATATTTAGATCAGACTAACTGGTACTAAGCATCTTGTACTTAGCTGCTCCCCCAAACACAGTGTTTTTCCTGACAAGTCTTTCCTTGCCCACTGGGTCAGGGATCAAAAAGACTAAAACTTACAAATGATCCCCTGCTGGCTTCCAAATCCCAACCACAGAATCTGTGCTCAGAATCCTTTGGAAAAGTAGAAGTAGTCACCGAGGTGCATCTGTCAATCAAAATTTTCTCACTATTATCTTTTATTCACCTCATCTGTTTGGATTTACACACTACCGCCACTCAAACTGTATTTGACTCAAGGCTGAAACAGCATTTTGTCATAGTTGCACACTCATGCCTAAGTACTGTGCACTCAATGCCCATAGAAACTGCAGTACAAAATGTCAATTGCATGCTTCAAGAAGAACATGTCTTTCCTGCTCACAGAGGACTGTTTTTATTTTTGGCAGCAATTGTGAGATTTTGGAACAAAATTACTGAGTGCATACAAGTACCATAAAAGAATTTGATAGTGACAGAAGCATGATGGAAGTTATTGCCATGGAACACGAGGTGTGCTTGAGTACAGACAACAAGAAGTTGAGTTACTGTGGTCTTATCAAATAGAAATTAATGAGATAGAGGAAAACTTGTGTGTACGTGAGGATGCAACTAGTGTGATGTCATTGTGAAGTGCAATGGCAAGTTCCAGGGTACATTAGACTAGATTATTTTGTCACAGATCAGGATTACTAGTGCCATCAGGGAAGACAAACAGAAGACTTCTTTAGGAACATTATAGGCAGGACTAGTTACCTGCATTTAGGATTCATAGACCTAAATGCAGAGAATATTTATTAGGAGCATGTCATAGATATTTTGTGAAGATCGATTAAAAATATCAAGCTTCTTTGGAGTTAATAAAAGCAGGTTCAAAGGGAATGTAATAACTCAGAATACCAGTCAGAGCTAAATATTCAAGAGAAAGAAGAGCTTTTGCATAAAAGAGTTAAATCAACCTAAGAAAAATTATAATAAATGTGTCACAAATACATTTAGTTTGCTAACTAGATGATCTCTAACCATCCAAGAAATTAGTTTCTATTTCCAAATAGGGCAGTACAGTAGAAACTCGATGTAGGACAATGAAAAGAATGAAAGATTTTAAAACTTGCAAAGAGAATTCTGGAAGAAAAAGAAGTTTGCTTGTGATAGGAATTATTAGGTATCCAGTGTGCCAAGGGGATTGAAATGATTTCTACCCATTTACACTGTATATAGACTGCATTAATCTCATGCCTTGCGCCTCTGATAGTCACCTCTGGAAGCAAGGAAGGAACATTTTCATATCTTGGTAAGCAAGTTTTTTACAAGAAGGAAAATTCTCTTTTCTGTGCAGTGCTGGAAACTGACCATAATTAGAGAAAAGGTAAGATATTCAGATGCTTCTTCTGTTACTCTACTGCAATTAATGCTAAATACCATACTGTTTTATCTCTCTTATTTACACAGGGTAAAATGGACACTTGGTTGTCTTTAGAAGGAAAGATTACTTTTAATTTGATGTACGTTTGTGCTATAGAGCATAGTACTTACTTTCTAGGCTCACTTGAGATTTTTATTTAATTGCTTCCTTGATAATGCAGGGACATACCCATTGGAGGTGACTGTAACCTCTTCTGTGTCCTTTATGTTCTTGCTCCTTTTACTGAAGGTCTTAATTTTCCTTCAGTCCTGGGAAATGTGATAGGTGGAAGAATGCAGAATAGATGTTACGTGGATAAATCTCAAATAAACACCTCTCCCATATTTAGCTAAGACTGTGAATGAATGGACTCAATAACCCAAGTGGTGCCTCCCAATCCAATCTTTCTCAATCTCTCAGGTCCCAAACCCATGACTACATGCATTTAATCCTTCCCCTGTCCCACAGATTTCCCATTAATCTCACAGATTCAACACTTGCTCAAATCCCATATATTTTTCATTAATTCACTGAAGTATTTAACATTCTTCTCTGAACTAAAGATGTACCTTGCAACTCTCAAGAAATAAATCTCTTTTCTATCAAAACAGCATTACTCCCAAGAAATGCAGCATATTTTCATATGTTATTAATCTTCCTTTCATACTCATAATTTTTCCCTCACCCTTTATTAGAATTATCACCCACCCAAAACAATCCTTTTCTAACAGTGAGCAAAACGTATCCCATTACCATCAGACAGAAAGATCTTCTGTGTCTGGTCCAAGTAGAGGTTCTAAATAAATCACTCCAATGGAGTTCTGTCTTAATGTTCTTTTTCCATGTAAAATATTTTGCATTTCTTCTAACCTATTGCCAGTACTACTTGGGGATATGTCTTTCCTGTCTCAGTGCTGGGGAGACAAGTCCCTTTATGATCACATGAGGAAAGTTCATTCAAAATACAGAAGTACTGAACATTGAATGATGAATACTGAAATAATACTTTGCTTCGGCTGTATGACAAAAGGCAGTGAACCCAATCTGAAACTCTAAAAAAATACCTTTCCAAACTGTATTGCCATTGTTACTGGCAAACAGACAGTGGGAAAATGCTGTGGCTAACTTTTGAGTGAGTTTTTAGTTACCCGAACAGACATACACTGAAAACTCATGTTCAAGGAGCATTTTCTAACTATGTGTTTAAGAATAAAGTTTATCACAACTCTTCTGATAAGCAGTCACTTGCTTAAGATGGGCTTATGATTGACTTTCAGTCATTAAAGAGGGAATGTTTTTAATAAACACTGTGAAGAAAACTGGGTTTAAATCCCACCTTTGCCATTCCCAGTGTTACCCAGGCAACACTTATATTCTCTTTATATCTGTTTCTTCCTGTGAATGTTTGCTATAATAATTCTTCACTAATTCACAGGGGTGTTATGATGTGAGGACTAATTATTAACACCTTCATAGCATATATGCCTAAAAGATGCTATGCAAGTATTAACACCATTTTTTAAAATAATATTTGTTTCGGTTATGTTAAAACCTTTCAGATAGATGCCTCTGATTTTACATTTTCTCTTAAATTTATCACACTGACTTATCTAAACAGTAATGAAGAAAATGCTTATGCAGAAGGGCCAAGTATAAGGGTAGCTACTTTTTAAAAGCAGACATTTTAAAAATGACATGTAAAACTGAGCAAAGCTAGGGAATAGATAGGGGCTTCTGTCATGTTAAGATGATAAATGAAAGGGCTCTAGTGGCCCTTCTGTTTGTTTAGACCTCTTGTTCCTGCTACAACTCTGCACAAAACTAGCATTGAAGTGTCTACTGTTAAAACATAACATAACCTGACAATGATCAGCCCAGAGGGCTTTTCCAAGAGAAGGCCATATTGTTCTGCATGGGGAAGTGCTCTAGCACAAGATGTCCTGAGACACGAAGGAAAGCACTGAGTGCGGAAGACTTTCCAGTACATTAGTAGTATATGAAAGGAGCTGACCACTCATACATTAATATTGCCTTCTCCTAGAGACTGACATATGGGAAAGCATTGCATCAGATAGACACTTATTTTCTCCTTGTTTTATAACAACAGGCACAAAATACAAAAGACACCACATTACCGGGATTGAATGCATTTTGTGTATGGTTAAGATACTTAACTTTTATATTGTGGAGATGACTAAACAATTACATATCCCATTATTTTTTTACTATGCACTATTTGTAAAGCCACTACAGAATGTTTACCTTGGGAACAACTTTAACATTAAGCATATTATATACCAACCAGGCCATTTGTAGTTAAGCACTTTTCTGCTAATGGCTCTAAAATCCCCTGTTTTCAACTCTGGAGGATTTTTAAATGTCTTGAAAGCGACTGGGGTTTATTATATATTTAAGGTCTCTATTCAAGCAAAGTAAAGCAGCCTGATACTGTGTTAAAACCAAAATAAAAATGAAAGTAAATTATGAAAATTGATGCAAAAAGAATAATAATGGGTATTTTCAAAAACTCTGCATAGAAATTTAAGAAATATTGCTCTGGGGTTTTTTACTTCTTTTTCTTATTTTTCTTTCTTTCATGTTGTTGTTTGTTTCTATGTAGAATACTGACATAAAAAGTTGTCTACTTATGCATAGGTAATTATGCAGTGTAAAGAAACAGTAAGCATTGTATTACTTGATAAATTTGTGGAAATGTATCACGTACAAGTCTCTAGTTTTCACAGGTGGTTTTCAAGTATGCTTGAATTTCACCAAAGTTTACACATCTCAGGGAAGATTATGCTGCGGCCAGCAGGTTTTTTCACAGCTTGATTGTCTGGCTGTATCACTTATTCGCTGCAGGTTTTTTTTTAGTGCCAGCTTTATGAACATGAAAGACCTGGAAAGGGTCCACAGAGGTAATGCATGACAGAGAGCTGGTATAGCTCTAGTACTGCCCCACACAAAACAAGAGTCTCTTCTGTTTTTGAGATGAACAAACCTACACCAAGCTGCCTCTGACTCATAATAACTCAAGGCTGTTATGGTTGAGAAAAAAAAAAGAACTTATGGGTGAGTAACAAAAACTGAGCTGTGATGAGAGACAGGTACCCTCATTCTACCAAGCAGGTGGCAATAACAAATATATCTAGAAACTGTCTGACCCTCACACTCCTCAGGCCTTATGGCACAGGATTTATTTGACTGATGTGCATGTTGCAAAATGATGAGGGGATAAAAGAAAAGCTAGTCTTGGGAAGAATGCTTGGGGACATTTTAGGGGTTTCTTTCCTTTTTTTTTTTTTTTTTGTGAAATTGAGAAGACTGATTTAAAGTTAAAACACTGTCAATTTTATCTGAGGGTCAATTTTCCATTGATTCAAAGTAACACAAACTAAGCATCACTGTTGGCTAATATAACATTTTCTGAGACAGAACATCTTTTTAGATCCATATATAATGTTCTCCAGCAATATTTTGATGAATATTATCTTAAATTTCTCTGTGAAATCAAACGATGAGAAAAAATAGCCTGCCTATTTGTAGAGCTATGAAGACATCTTCTGTTATGCTGACAGTCCTCAAAAAGAATTTAATTTTTAAAGGAATTCTCACAAGCAACACAATTTTATCACATATAATGAATATTCCCTCTGCTATTCACTAGATCAATCCATGCAGTCAGACATACAGTGAAAGGATCCAAGATGCAGAGAAATTAGCAATAGAAATAAATCAGCAAATCAACCTTTATGCATTTAATAGACTGCTGCACATTCCCTCCAGTTTCAAGCTCTGCATGAGCATATGTTTCCTCTTTTTTTGTTTTCTAGAAAGCACTCAAGGGGCCTCTCTGAAAGTAGCAGGGGATGACAAGTTGAGTTTGCCAACACTTCCCTGTGCAGGTGCTTCGCTCAGTTCGTGGACACTAAGCTACATGAGTGATTTCTTCTGTTTACAACAATGATACAACAGCACAAACTAAAGGAAAGTATCTGTGCCACTGCTGGTTTTCCCCAAAGTCTTAGAAATGATTAAATGTTCCCATTGAAGCAGATAATAAGGAACTCTGTGGGAAAAGAGGTTTGGTTGGGTTTTTTTGCATTTACATGCAGATTGTTTGAGATGCCAAGAATATGATTACTAATGTGTATGTAAATATCCTTGATTCACACAACATTTTTCAGACATCAGCCCTAACTCAGATGTTGAAAACATGACCAGTTAGCAGCAGGTGGTGACTAAGTGATTATCTGATAATTATAGTTCTCAATGTTACTTTATTAATTGTAGCTTGATACAAGCTAGAAGGTGTTTAGAAAACATGTCTCAGTGGTGGAAATTATAATTAAAGAGCATCTCTAATTTCTAGTTCTTGGGGTTTAGATTTTAAGCGTTGATGTAACAAGAAGTCTAAGGCATGTAAGACTCACCTAGGGGTCCCTTTGCTCTTTGTGGTACATTTTCATTTGTTGTCTAGAAAGTTTGGGCAGTTTCTTTTTCTTCTGCTTTGCAAAAGGCACATTAAGAGTGCACAGTAAAAAAAAGGTCTTACTGTGTCAAAGACCTGGCCACTGTCCCTTTGGAAATGCTGCATACCTAGGATGATTACCTCAACCCTTAATGTTAAGGCTCAGTCTTATTTTCCCCTATTTCAATTAAATGCCAAGATCCAACTTGCAATCAGGAGGACTGGCCAAAAGTGGTTTTTTGATAATCACATTTTATATAAAAAATTACATATGTATTGTAACATGGCTAAAAAACAGGTTGTTTCTTGTCAGGATCCTAAACCATCGGATGTTGAGTTCCTGCACCAGTGGATGTTTAATGATGTTGAGCATAATGGAACAGAGGCCATGGGATGATATGACAAACAGGCAGACTCTCTGGAATACCCTATTTGGTGTTGATGAGGCACTTCACAGAGACATAGGAAATGTGAACTGAGGCCTGCTGAAGCAAAGTAGGAATTTGAGCTCTGGCCTCCCACAAAGTGAGTCTGTATTTTAACAACCAGGGCACTGTAAATAATGGGAATGCTTCCCTCTGGGGTCCCTTGTGAGACAGAGCTCATCAGAGCCTTGCACAAAAACACATGAAAAGATGACTGAGTATTCCAGATGGTCATAATATTCTGAATCGAATGAAAAGGGTGGTTTGAACCTCAGGCATGCTGGGCCCTATTTTGCTTTATTTTAAAACAGTTTGCCTTAAAGGTTCTAGGATTTGTCTCCAGGAGAGTAGGATTTCAATAGCTTCCTTTTCATGCTCTGCAAGTTCAAGGTGAATTCTAGAAGCAGTATTTTGTTTGAATTGCTTCACAAAAATAGATTTATTCCTAAAGATGATTTCCTTCTGAATCTTCTTGTTTAGGAACTAGTCCTGCTACCTTCCTCACCACAAGTGCACTTTTCTACCTTTGTTCTCCTTTCACATTTTTCTATTTTAGCAATATGTAAGGAAGACTGAAAATGTGATTTCAAATACCTTTTTACAGGTGTCATTCTTCTCATGTTGACCAGAGAATAATCTATTAGTTTTAGCCACAAAATGCAACTATGTTCTCACACTAATGTGGCCTTGCAGACCTGTTAAAACTGAAAGAGGAGGTACTAATGCATCATGACCATAACTTTAAAGCAAATTAGCATACACTTCAGGTAGTTATGATAGACTGTAGACACAGAGCCATGCTGAAAGGAGGACCACTTGAATCTTTATTGTTAAGGGCAGAATTAGAGTGAAGAGCAGTTACATAGATCCACTAGAAAACGTAGTTTGACCCACATTTATAATTGGATGGAAGAAGTCTTATTCAGTTGTCAGAAAATGTGGGTTTTTGTAAACTGGATACATTTTGAGAACAGAATAGCTCAGACAGAAAAAACATTACATATCGCTGTTCTGAAATGTTGTGGAGGAGTCACATGTAGTAAAGTTCTGCTTTACTATAATTCAATAATGTTCAATGAGCAACATCCAAATATGAGAAGGTGGTAATTTCTATGCTGAAGGCTTTAAACTTATTGAAGCCAGTATTTTTATCAGAAAATTGGAAGGAAAAACAATTATAAAATAGGTTTTGTGGTATTTGACCTCTCACTTAAAAAAGTTCAGGCCATAATAGATAAAGAATGCTTACAGTAGTACACTACTTGCCTATGACATGTGTTCTCCAGTAAAGGACAAGTGTTTGGAAATCATGTGGGTAATAAACTATTGGAATAACAATGTTGTTTTAATACAGGTTGCCCTAAGAATATGGGAAATAGGAGTTTTAACTTCCATTTCTGACCCAAATATTTCTTCATCTTCATTGAACATATTTAACAACAATGCAGAAAATCAGATTGTTGAGCAAAGCTATACAGTGGTCAAATGTATGTTGTCAGAGAGTTCATGAAAAAGTCATTAGCTCTCCTCCCCTCCTCTTTCACTGTCAGGCAGAATCATGTCATAAATACAGCCACTTGTCTAGCAGGATATCAATCTATCCAGGTATCACCCACTTCCTGTCTCTGGCCATATGTTTCTGTTATTTATGTCAAGAAAATAGCATTTACACAACCGCTGCTAGTTGTTTACAGAAGTTTAACTCCTGTGATACAGTCCCGCTTGTGTTGCATGCTTTTAGCCCATAGATAATACATGAGATTGTACATTTTAAAATATGCTACCACATGCATGATAGAATAAACACAGAACTGAACTGACAGCACCATCTGCCAAATACAGTTGATGTCAGGGGAATGGTCTCTGCACAATATCCTGCTGCTCCCCCATGAGATAAGGCTATTTTTTCTTATGGTATAACTACACTAAATTTGACTTGTTCATTTAGTACTCAAATTGTTAAAAATCTCAGCAGCAGAAAGGACTCAGGCCTCCAAAGAAGCATTGCAGAGGAATAGTGGAAATTGAACAATTCTCACATACGTTTTTCTTGTTCCTACCACTAGTCACATTCTTGTTTACATACTTACACCAGAAATAAACCTGCAAGCAATGTATACATGACACCTAGGTACTCAGTGCTCTGAAGTCATGGAAAATTCATAACATTAATCTTTAAATGGCCCATCTGAAAATTATATAGGACAATCTGACTTCAGATGCAGTCTAGCTGTTTTCAGTGAGACATTAGCAATAGTTGCATTTTTTCCCTGTTAGAAACCCACATTATTCACAATCATGAACAAAACAAATTTATAAATGTTAACCTGTTCATTTAGACTCAAGTATCCACTCTCAAGATCTGGCTTTATTACTAGATTATTACCTGGAGATAACTGCTAGGATTAGGAGGTGAAAAACACTTTTGCATGTCCTTTAACAAAAACAAACTCCAAGCTGGAAGGTCCCTACATATATGACAACCATCATTTACAAGGAAATGAAACAGAGTCTGCATCAAATGTCTGGAGGAGCATATTTCTGCCTTCCAAGCACCAAACCCTACAGAATTAATAGGCACATATGACCAATGTTGTTACCTGGTCAGACTGGCTAGAAGCTAAGTGGCCATCTCTTGGAACTTATTGACAATGACCGTTGTCCACATCCCACACTGTGATAAGTTTAGAAATTTAGGTTCTTAGAATAGCTCATAGTTGTATCTATCATAGACCTGGATTTCCCCCTGCATCCTCCTTATGTCACCTGTGTGTGGGCCTGTACAGTCAGGACAAGCAAAAATCTTGGAGAAACTGTCACTGTCAATCTCCCAGTGAATATGTCCATGCATGTGCAAAATGTCCAATGCATTCTGGCTCATTTTACTTCCATGAGTCAGGGGTGCGAGGCATATTTGGCACACTTTGGGAACACCTTATCAAAAATGTAAGTCCTCCTGCCAGACAAAGGTTTGGGCTGTCCACAACAGAGCTTGGAGCTCTGTTTCCAAATCCTAGGTTTGCCTAGTAGGAGCTGCCTTTGCTGGATTCCCTGTAGTCATGGGATTGTGGGCTTTGTTTCTGACAAGGTGTCCTGTCCTGGACCCAAAGAAACATTTCTTCATTAAGAAGTTTTCAGAAATGTTCCAGAGAAAAGTTTTAGTTAGGATGAATCAGATTTTTGTCACAATAAAGTTTTATTGAAGAATTCCTGACCACCTTCACCTGCTGGTATCTAAATTTCCATTTTGCACAGTGAAATCACATTGGTTCTGCCAAGGCCTCTCTCACTGCAGAGGCCTGTGGAACAAGGTTTGTGTTGTTCTGTATTACTATTTGATGTAGCATCAAGAGACTTGAAGGTAATATTTTGCTTAATGTGAAGTATTGTTTGCTATTTATTGTAAATATGTCATTACATCTATATTAAATATGTTCATAAGGAGATAGTAAATGAAGGACATAAGTAGCTTTATGATGACCAATTATTTTAATTTTGCTGTACTATTTGTAAAACAATATATGTTTGAAACATCCTCCTCTAAGAAAGCCCCAAAGAAGCCAAGGTTTTCTTTTCTCACAGATACGATTTATTTGGAAAAGAAATTAAAGTTAAATCATCACATTCTTACATTAAAATTTGCAAAACATATGCATATTTTCAATTCATAAATATATGTCATTTTGGAACATTTTGAACATGACTATATTTAAGAATTTTATACCCAAAAGATGAATTTTGCCATAATTTGGTACCACATTGTCTCTACTGTCATTTGCTTTCTTTTGTTCTATGTATATAGACACTCCTGTAGATGGGAGTTAAATAGAATACAGAATTGTGTCTTGCCACTGTGACAAATCAGTCTGATTACATGGAATTGCTTGGTGTATGAATTTTGAAATTACATAGTTTCCTGACCTATTAAATAACATCAGTAAAGAAGAGTTCAAGTAGACATTCATTTTGGAAATATTTGTGAAACTACCATGCTATTTGATTAATTAATATTTCCTTATTATTCCTTATTGCCTATTAATTAAAATTTCCTTAATATTGACCCATATTGTGGAAGAATATTTCTGATTTTGTTCACTTGAGTGTATTTATTATTAGCAACCTGGAAAGATGTAGTTCATATCTATCAAAACTCTGATATTTGTTGAATTTTTTCCTGTCAATAGAAATTTCAAAATCCCTAATTTTCGTACTATCTATGCTCTTCGGTTTACTTCCTATTAACATTCAAGCTTGCAAGACATATTCACATTTGCTTCTTATTTGTGACACTCATAATTTTACACTTTTCAGATTTCAGTATTTCTTGCCTTTTTCAGTGGCAAATAATTTTTTATTTGCACTTTTTTGTCTCATTGGTCCCTATGCCACAACAAGGATTTCATAGGTCTGAAAGTAAAGCCAAAGTTATTTGGATCTGGCATAGTACAGAAAAACAAACTGTGTAAACAGCAAGATTTCCAATCTTGCCACATCTCTTGACTTGGACTGTTGGGTACAATCCTAATTTTGTACATACACACACAGAGCAAATGTACAAATTTATATATATATGTATGTTTGTGTGTGTATTTTTGTGCATGTATTTGCAAATCCACTAAATAATACACCGTAACATTAGTGTGTTGGCTCAGGAGTCATAGTGTGCAGCTTTACCGCTCTGGCTCTTTTTAAGAATCACTTTTGTGAAATCTGTAGCATTTTTTCAGAGCAGAAATATCTGGGGTTTTACTGTTTTAGCATGTGGCCACAGAAAAATGTAGAATTTAAAAAAAGTGCAGGTTGAAGGGAACTTACCTTCCAGCCTCTTACTCCAAACAGGGTAAATTTCAAATTTTGGTAGGTTTGCTCAGGATCTTTCATGAGCCCTAGATGAGAAGGATGTGAAGCTCAGCAGCTTCTTCTGGTAGTAAATTACCATCACCGTGAACCCATTTTTTTCTTGCATCTAATTGGGATTTTTGTATGATGAATACTCTAAGTGTTGCCTCTTGTCATTTTGCTGTGCATCTCAGAGAAGTGTCTGTCTCTGTCACCACCATAAGTTTTGTATTTCCTGCTTATGAAAGTGGAAGACCTCATTAGATCTCCCCTTATTAATATTTTCTTTTGTAAGCTAAACAAATGCACTGCTTTGTCCTTCTCACTGTACATTGTGTGGTCTAGCCCAAGGCAGCCAAATGAAGAGTTTCAAGAAGTTTGCATGCACACACACACACACACACCCACCCATGCACTCATGCTCCTACTTCATCTTGCATTTTCTTAACATTGGTCCAGTTTTGGAAAGATGAACAAAGAGTAGTGAAGTTGTTGAGGTCGGTTTTTTGCTGTGCGACCCTATCAGTTTTTCAAAGCTGAAGAAAGTGGAAGTCACAGGAATAAAGCAAGAAGATAGAGAGAGTGAGACACAGAGAAATGGGGACTTTGCCTTGCTTATTTTGTAATGCCCAAATTTAAAACTGGGGAAAAGAAAACAGTGAGGAGAGAAACACAAAATTCCACCGAGTTTGGATTTCCCATTTAAAAAGATGTAATTTATGTTGGATTTAAAATAACATTGAATTATGGTGAACTGGCATTTATAGAGATATTTTGATTTTTTATAGCTAGCATATATATACACTGATGCTTCTGTGGCACATCTTTTCTCAGGAAACAGGCTTCCCATGTTGGCTGACTTCTATTTACACTTAAACTACCCCGTTTTACAAGAAGAAAAAAGACAGAAATGAAGTCGTTCAAGAGGGAATCATAATTATGGTTATCAGATGGGAAGGTCACATAGGAGAGCTGCTGTTGCTCCTGAATGGTCCAGCTCACTTCCAAATTCCATTGAGTTTGGCCATACAGAACTGGCAAAGAGGGAAGCCACTATAGTGGAGCACAGATGGATACTGAAATGGAAAAATACTTGCATTGTAAAGGATATATGAGTCGCTCCGTTTTGCATTTTGTTTTGTTTTGTTTGGGTTTTTTTTTGGTTTGCGTTTCCTCATCTATTGTAGTGAAAGAACACAGAAACCTAACTATGTACAGAGAAAAATAGCTTTATTCTTACCTTATTTAGAGTAGTAGAAAATGAAAAGCACGTCTGTAAGTGAATTATTTTAACTGCAACAATTGTCTGTTAAAATGTTGGTTGCTGTGGGAGTCCTGCACAGAGATCACTGGGTAGATCTGATCTTGAAGCATTCAACTCTTTTGTTGAACTTTAGCCAGTATATCTGAATCCATTGTTCAACTTCATTATCCACCTACATTCTTTCAGAGTATAGAATCATGCACGTAAATGAGTCTGAGCAGGCTTCTTTATTTCAGTTTTAAATTAAACATATTCTAATAATGTAATGATATATCACACCGTCTTGCTGTTGCAGAGAAAATACAGGATCATGAACTCAGGTTAGAAATATCTCCTTGTTTGTCTTTATTTCTTGTGCAAAGAAATACTAGGACATTGTGGATATTGTGTTTTGTAGTATCATTTTATTTACAAAATTGTTTTTGAATGAGATTTTCATAAGTAAAAGCCAAAGCTGAACTTCATAGACTGTTGTGACTTCTAAGTCAGCACAGTGATATCTCAGTCATGTCCTGAACCACACGTTTGAAGCAAAAACTGTCCTGTACATCTTGTTGAGACATTACTATACAAACCTAGCAACGGCAATGTTTTATTCATCTTTAAAACATATAAAAACATGACAGTCACAGGCCTGTGAAATGTCTATATGTGTTCTATGGAGAAAGACTGAACTCCTGGGATTCAGGGAACAAGCCAAAATTTGCCTTGTACATTTTCCTTTAATATTTAAGCACACATTTTTCTCTATATTTTGCAATATAATATTAAGGCAGTTGTAAAATACCTCAGTGCCTAACTTACTTTCTAAACAGCTAGATGAACACTACTAAAAGTTCCATTGTTGTCTTTATAGCTTCCAGATACTTGACCAGTAATACCTAGATGGATGGTTCTCAATGAATATTGACTAAAATAAAATAAAACTTGTTACCTTTTTTGTTTGGATTCTAATCTTACAATTTTTTTGAAAAAAAATCTTGTCAACAAAGAAAAAAACTCAAGAATGACCCCAAGAGTAATTATTTTTTAACATTTTCAGCTCTTACTGCCCAGTCTATTTGCTATGCTGTTACTGAGACTTACATATTTATGGAAGAGGGTGATTTCCAGCTCTTCCCCAGGAGGCTTCACTGAGATTATGCCAAGTTTCCAGATTCTCTTCAACCTCCAAGAATTTCACTAATAGTTTCTACCAGTCTCAATCTGACAGTTAACTCCAAAGCAGTATCCTGCTTACATCTGTCTGCTCCTCTGCATTTCAGTTCTTCAACATTCCCCTTCCCTCCTCAGCCTTAGGGAGCATGATGCATTTCACAGCAGGGCCACACTGAAATGGGTGAGAATGCAGGGTATGCAGCCAGGAAAGGCTGAGATTTAACAGCGCTGAATATGTAGCCCTGGGCCTTATTTACTTAACTCCATTTACCCTTTTCTGAATACTCAATTATTAATTTCCTTCTGGACTTTCTTTTTATGATTTTGGTCCCTCAGTGTCAGGGTGAATAATTACAGTGAAAGCTGTTCACAGCCTCAGCCCCTTTATGATGCAACATGACTAGAACAGATAACCTGAGAAATTCTAACACTAAAAAAGTTGCAAAGGGATGTTCAGAAGCATATTTCTTAGCTAACGTATATTTTCACAGAGATTACAAAAAAAGTATATTTTTGTGGTAGACTACCAAGTCTGGCAAATTTCAGCTTCAAATATATCTAGATTAAAGATTGTCTGCAAAAAATCAGGTTCTTGCAGATTTATGAGACAGAAAAATTTCACCCCATCAATTAGAAGACTGAAATATCCTAAGTAACTTAACCCAAGATTTTAAAATTAAGAATGTCCAATGACTTGAATAAATTGTCACTTATAGATGACTTACAGAAATATTATTGTCTTTCCTCCGCTCATTAACTAGGAAAATAATGCACATTAACTATAAACATTGTTTCAGAAGTATGTTTTGTTTGGGGGTTTTGTTTTGGGGTTTTTTGTTGACCTTTTTTTTTTTTGTGAGGGGGGTTGGTTTTTTTTTGGTGGGTGTTTTTGGGTTGGATTTTTTTGGCTGGGGGTGTAGATGGTTTAAATAGCAGATCTTAATCCTACCTGCCTTTAAAAGTTTTTATCATATGCAAAGATGGCAGCAAAATTGACTACACTGGGGAGATCTATTGGGTTTTGCCAAATACATATGAGAAACAGCTGCCAAAAGTGAATGCGATTTCACTTTCTTTATGGATGACAGGATGACCATATCTGGCCAATTTCTCATCTATTTGACCAGAAATTTTGTCCTTCATTTTTCAAACTTTTTCTTGTCCATCCACAAATTCAGGAGAACAAGCAAATGTGACAGGAGGCATGTTTGGATGACCAAGGTTCTCCTGAAAATAAATTCAAACAGAAAAGAAAGCATATGCAGATGCAAGCAGCATCAGTTCATCCAGCAGAAGTATAGACTGAACTCCATGCATGTAGGGTTGGGTTTAAAAAAACCAAAGCCTGTAAGAAATTCAATTTGGAGAGATTGTGAAAGGAAACAAGAAGGGCTTCTGAAAGGAAACAAGAAGGGTTTCTACAGGCCTGGGAGTGTGACAGAACAAATCCTTCTGGGAATGATTTCCAAAGATATTAAAGACGAAAAGATGATTTGGAATAGCCAGCTATCAATAGGGAAATCATGCCTAATAAACCTTCTGCAAATCATTTGCTCAGTGGATGAAGGGTGATCAGTGGATATCTTGGATTTAGAAGGCTCTCAGCACTGTCTTCCACAGCATCCTTGATGACAAACTGATGAAACAGGGACTAGATAAGTGGATGATGAGGTGAATTGAAAAGACTAGCCACTAGTGTTGCACCCAAGAGATCAATACTGTGGCCAGTACTATTTAACATTTTCATTAACAGCCCAGATGGTGGAACGGAGTGCAACTTAGAAGACAAAAAGTTGGAAGTAATGGATGATTCACCTGATGTCTACCATTCAATAGGAATTTGACAGGATGGACAGCTGGATTGACAGGAATCTCCTGAAGTTTGGCAAAGCAAAATGTCAAGTCCCATACTGGAGGATGAAACCCCAAGCACTGACAAAAACAGGCTGGGGTCTGACCATCTGATAAGCAGTTTTTCAGAAAAGACCCTGGAGTTGTAGTGGACACCCATTGAAACATGAGTCACTTATGTGTCCTTGTGGCTAAGGTGGCCAGCACCACCCAGGCTGCATTAGGAAAAGCATCAACAACAGGTTGAGGGAGATGATCCCACCCCTCTACTCAGCACTAATAAGAGCTCATTTGTCTCCAGGATCCTAATTAAGACAAAGACCTTGTTGGGGTTTGCATTGGTCATCTGACTGTGTGAAATAGTCCTTCTTGAAAGCATGAGAGCAACATAATTTTTCTCTAAAATAGCTGTACTATCATAATTTAGTAAAACAAAATATATCTACATGAAGGAAGAAATTAATCTCAAGCATCTTCAGCTGCCTAAGGGCTCTGGATGAGGTTCCTGCTCTGATCAACTGAGAAAGTCAGAGATATCAGAAATTGAGTCATCCCACTGTTTTTAGGCATTAGTCTCAGAACGGAATAAATCACCTTGTATTCAAAACTTTCTCTTCATGCTTGAAAAGGAAGTCTAGAGAAATGATAAAGACTGTATGAACTGCCTTTAAATGACTTAAAATAGGTGAAATTGATCCAAACTGAATGTTTACACTAATTGAACCTGATTTATTTTGGGTTTAATTTGGTTGATTGGTTGGTTGGTTTTAAAAAAATGAAGCAAATTTCAGTAATGTCTCAGAAAGCAACATCTGCTCATAATGTTTATCCAGTTATTGATCCATCCAAAGTATTGATATATGGTTTGGATACTAAAAATAGGAGATGTAAATTAATCCCTCTCCCCCCCCCCCCAGAAAAAAATAATTCTGATCATGTTCTCCAATTCATTCTTGCTAAGGCCTTTCTCAAGTAATGCATGTTTAAAAGTGTCGTGTCCCCACCCCCTTACTTAAGGCTTCTTTCTTAAGAAATAGACGGCCACAAAAATGAGATTAATTTCAACTTCTGGAAACAGCTTTATAAAGCAAGCTCTAATTGAAATAACACACATTGAATACTAAGGAATCTTATTACAGTTTTTAGTATTGTGTTTAATTAAAAAAAATCACATGAACCAGGCCAGGAAAGAGCACTTTTGAAAACTGGGTCACAAACCCCCCCCATAAATTACAAAGAGCAGTGTATCTTTCTGGGGAGGGGTTCGAGAATGATGCAACACAAATTTGTACAAATCAAACCTTATTTAATGTCTTCGATAATGATGTGGAAGAGGCAGGAGGTAAAACACTAATGAAATGCATTGACACAACTAAATCTTGAGGACTGCTGAAAGCCAGGCAAGGATGCTAAAAGAAATTAGAGGACAGCAAAGTAAAATATTAAACAAGGCTCATGAGACAAAACCATCAAATAAGCTGATAGTGTTGCAAAATAAAAAAAAAAAAGGTAAAAATCAACTATTCTATTAGTACATTCAAGCAAATCACTGAAGAACCTCTCAATCTCAAACTCCTGCTATGATTGTTGTTAAAAATACAGCATTTCTGGATTATATAGTAATAGCAGGATGCTGGCAATATAAGAAAAGGAGCTATGAGAACATAAGTTAAATGATCAAAGGAGCCCACAAGTTTATCTATTTAAAAAAAAGAAAAAAGAGATGTTTAAGTGATGCTCAAGCAAAAGGAAAGCAGAAAGTTACTCATAACAATATTGTTACATGACAAAACTTTTGTGATTCTGTTAACAATAGGAAGAAATCGTCATGCTTCCTTTTTTTCAGTCCTGACATAGTTTCAAAGTACCAAAAAGCCGCACTGTGACTTGTTGTTGATATATAAAAACTCAAATTACACAAGGAGACAACACCTGTGAGATGTATTTGGTGGGAGGAACTTGGAAGAGAAGCCCTAAATGTAGGACAGTGGCCTTTCTCCCATTTCTGTAGTTTCCTTCATCCTGGCAGCCACAAACCTTTCTTCCTCCATTCCTCACCACACAACAGAATTCTTTCCTACCTGCCTTCCGAGCAGACCCTGCTTGGTGTCTTGTGTCTGGTGGGTCTCTGGAAAAGTAAGAAATGTAAGGAAATGAATAACAATGGACCAAGTCCGGGGACAACTGGCTTGGATATCTTGTGTAATACTAGTACAGAGATTCCAGAGATAACACACCAAATATGGATATGAGTTAGACTTGAGTATTTAGTAATCGATGCTGTTGACCCTTTATGGTTTACTTGCTCTCCAAAGTCCCGGCCAGTAAGCAAACATACAGCCTGACCTCCACCCCTTTCACAGAGCTTGCTGACAGAGAGTATATTCTGCTGCAGCCTCCTTTATGAACTGGAAACATTCACTTTACCTAATATTTTTAATGTCTGTGTCAATTTGAAGAGCAAATTGAGCCACGAATGCAATCAAAGATCAGAGATGCCTCATCGCCACCAGGATTCATGTGGCATGCGGTGATTTTCCATCAGATTCCCAAGTTTTGCCTACTGTTTTCTATGCACTCATTTAAGGCACAATATTTCTGCAATATGAAATGGGACATTTTATAACCTGAAAAGGGCACACACTTGCTTCTAAACTGTCTTTCACAAAATTCATTATAACTTTAGTTAATATTAGACTCTTAGACCCCATGCTTTCTGGAAAATTTTGCACCAGCTTTTATACCTGACTTAAAAGAGAAGTGCGTTAGAAGAGAAACACATTCTGGGCATTTTGTACTTTGAAATCTCAGAAAAATTATGTAAAACTGAACATTTAAATCAGGTGGTGGCATAAAGAGCAAACTTTCTCGAGCTCACTGGGGCAGAACTGGTGGAGGAGACAACCACTTTCTGAATTAGGCTCATTCTCCAAATCATCCTCTGGAGTCTAGATCATCATAGAACTAGGAGGCTTACCTTGCCTCATCCCTTCTTTCACAACCAAGGGCTGAAGCCAGCCTTCATGGAACTTGTGCCCCTGAAAAAATGTTTTAAAATTTCTATTATCATCCTTTCCTTACTTTTAACAACAGTAATGTTTCACAATTGAATGGTGAGTGCTAAAATATGTTCAGCATTAAGGAAAAATTTAGATGTGAAAAATCCATGTAGGTACTCAGGTTATTTTTGGCAAAAATTGTTTAGTCATCAAGTTACTTTGCATGGAGTAACTGGTAACAATATTACCTATTTCTAGGAAAGTTCTTGAATAAACAATATATTAAAACATTGTCAGAAATTCCTATGTGCTTTTTCTGCTTATCACTTCACAAACTAAACAATCCAAGCAAATGAAGTGTGATCATTTAGACAAAACTAATGCCTTATGTACTACCAAGGCACAAATGTACTAGAATTCATGATTTTGAGTTTTATGAGTACTCGTGTTTATACGGTTCAGTCAGTCTTTCTCTGATCAATCTATATGTGCATCTGCAACATGATCTATTGTGTGAACCTATGCAGCATTGTATATTGATGGTATCATACATTATTTTTCCTGCATATTGCATTTTGCCTCAGAATCCCTATTGGAAATTTCTGGTGTCAGAACGGTGCCTGGTCTCTACACAGAAAGGTCTATTTTGTTCGATTCAGAGCTTTTGTTTATGGTTATATTTCCAAGGTAGCAGTTTTTCCTGTTTCCTTGCATGTTTCTTTTATTGATATATAGTAATGAAATGGCTGAGTTCTTAATGTACTGGTTCAGTTAGAAGCCTCTAGCATTGTGTGTGTGTGCGTGTGCGTGTGTGTGTGTGTGTGTCCCACACTCAAATAGTAAAACTGACTGATTTTCATATATGGTTTATACTGGCTCTGAAGACTTTAAATACATTTACTGGCAAGCTACTGTAGTAGACACATGGTGGGGGGGTGTCAGCTTTTAATTGTAACTGTCTTGCAGAGTGGTGTTGTTTTAATATCCTGTATAGATTTTTATGTAATACACTTACTTGCAGGCAGCCTGAAGCAAGAATCAATTCTGTGAAGGATTCTTCTTTTGTTAAAAGCCAATCTTGTTTTAATGATGCATGAAGAAATATTCGAGCATTGACATTTTTCTGTCAGGTTTCTTTTGAAAAATCAATTAAGATAATACTGCTTTGACCTAGTTATCTAGTTAATGCTTATTAGGAATGTAATATGATTTACTGTCAGCATAATAATTTTTGTATCTTATCCCATTAGCTTGTGCATATTTCAAAGTGTATTACACAATGGTCACTTCTTAAAATGTAATGTAGCAGAATACATTAATTAGATTGACTGGGATCATTAGACAGAAACTCTCCCATTGGTTCTTTGTATCAAATTTGTATATCATCCCTATCAAGTTAATTCATTGTTTACTTGTCTGAAAAGTGCCTCTCAGTAACTGTGATATACAAAAAGTTTCTTAATTGGACAAAATATCATGTCTGCTTTTTTATTTTCTGATTTTTAGCTCTTCCTGGATTAAATGTGATTTTAATAAATCTTAGGAAGCAAGGTTCTCTGAAATCTGATAGGTCATAAAAGAATCCAGGTAGATATGTGAGAGGACTGGCATAAGAGCACTGAAACTCCAACTAAGCACTTGATTTGGTAGGTGCTAAAATTTAAAATGCTGGATCTATTTTTTTAATTTTTTTATTTTTTTTGCATTTCAGCTCCTTAGTGTTAATGGAAAGGTCAATAAAGTTATTGCGGCATTAGTGAGGAGCTATTGATTCTACTCATTTAGTGGTCAGTGTTAACCAAGAACTGAACTCTTTTAACCTTGTTAAGCAGAACAGAAATTAAGTCTTCCCAGCACTTTCAGAGCAGTGGTCTGTTACAGAACAATACTGCAGTTAGACATTTTTGCAAAGTTTATCCAATTCCATCATGCTAATGATCTGTGTGAGGTTAAGAGAGTTAGAAGAAGGCATGACTGACTGTTTTGTAGATCTTAGTGAAAGAAATACCTTAGTGTGGCAAGAGCCAGTAATGATGTTTCTCATCTCATGAAAGGGTCTTTCTTTTAGTCAAAAGTAAGCATTTATTTGTCTGGTAACTTTAAGTGAAGAAGATTCATGATCTATATACACGCATTTTCATCATTATGTGTTTTTCTTCTGGCAGAGTCCCCTTAATTTCATGTCATTGGCTCAGTTTTAATTAGATTTTTCTGCTAGAAACACATGCCATAGTACTGAAAACTATCTTTGTTAGCAAATACAGAAAACAATGCATATTCACTTTTTAAAAACATAATTTCTGCAGATAGTAGATACATTCAAAGAGAACTTGTTACAAATATATATTTAGATATATATGCATATATATGTATATATATTAATGCCAAGGAGCTATTTCAAAACAGCGAAAAATATAACTGAATGACCATATATCATTATCACTATGAAGAAAATAGAGTCATAAGGTGTACTTTTTCTGTTTCTTAAAATACATAAAATTTTAAAAAAAACCAACTCAAACTCACCTATACATTTGCCCTCTTATTGATTTCCTGAATTTCATATTATTTCTCTACATTCTCTTTCCACTGAGTCAGAGTAGCTGAGGCCACCGTATTGCTGTCATACATCATTTGAAATGCACCACTGTAACATTTGCACTCTAACAAAAGCCACAATGTTGCATAGATTGACATGATGAATATGTGCTGAAAGTTTCTGGAAGAATTTGATCTCCTTTCTTCGAACATTTATATAAAATAGAAGAGGATGTAAATGAAGAAATGTTTTCTCCATATGAGGAATTCCCTAATTTAACTTAGACTTGTATGCATTTAAGGCAGTTGTAGGTATCAGCAAATCTTTTTTCTATGTGTCATTAGAAATTTCAACAGTCTGGAAGATTTTAGACAGCTTAATATACATAATTTATCTTAAGCCTGTGAATCTATTTCTGTGAACAAGATGGCATCTTGAAATCTGTAAGTAATTGTGATAATGGTAAGATGGGTCCTGACTTTCCTTGGATAAATGGATTGAATGCAAGAAATAAATAAAGAAATAAGAAATGAGTCAGAATACAAGATTTTAAGATTGCCATTGTTTACAATCCACAAAGGAAGCAAAGAGAAAAGAACATCCTGATGCTATCAGTTATTCTTATTTGCATGTAAACTCTGATATTAGGATTCATTTTTGAGCATGTCACTTTTTAACTCCTAATTAATTGCAGTGACAGTGCTGTGTGTGTCTGTTTATAGGAAAGATGCTGTTGTGGCTGAGGTTTTAATTATATTAAATATTAATCATGGATTGAAATTGGAAACCTTAAATTATTGTTTAATGATCAATGATCAAACGCATAATCAAGATAAAGAAAATTAGTATGGCAGACAGCAACATCACAATTTGAATTTTACATTATTAGTCTTCTGCCTAACTAGGCACTTTTCTTGAGTATCTGAACTGTTTTGCCTTTTAACTGTGCTTGCTGTTGCTATAGTGATGGCATAATTTCGTAATGGTCTAAAAATGACACTGGCATAGATACTGACAGATAGGAATTAATTCACTAACAAGTAATTATGTAGCGAAATGTTGACTGCCATGCAGAAGGTGCACTGTGACACATTTACTGTTTTTCAGGGATGGCAGTAACATTAGCGTTGGTCATTAGTGGTAGACATCTCCGTACAGTGTTGGATACAGACTTATATGCAGACCTATTTAGTTACCTGTGTGACAGCCTTGTTCAGGACACCAGAAACAGCTGTCCTAGCCTGTATGAGCCAAAATAATTAGGCCTGTCATCTTCTCGCTCTGATTTCCCCTTCAACCTGCTCCACAAAATGCAAATATTTTGCTTTCATTGTCACATTCACCTTGACATGGATATTGCTTTGGCGCATAACTGGATGAGATGACTCAGAATTTGCATTGTTCATTCTAATAAATTTGCTTCCCCTCTACCGCATGGCAGGACCCATCAGATAAAGTCTCCCAGAGTGTCATCAATCAACATCGCTGACAGACGGCTTTTGCCTTCATTTGTTACATAGGAGAACATGCTTAATTATTTGTCCTGTAATTAGTTGGGAAAATGTCAGGAAATGTCAACTCTCTGTTCACTCTGGAAGGGCTCTGCTTGAAAGCCACAATGACTGAAGTGTCATTAATGCTGCCTAACAAGACGAGGATCAGCTGGGGAAAAGTGAAAGCTTCTAAAAAAGTAATCATGGCGAGTTAAGGAAAACTGCAAATCAGCACCAATAATAAGATGTGAATCCTATTAGCAAACACTTGTATTTTTCATCTGTTACTCCTCACAATAAAAATACAGGTGAAAAAACTCAAGGAACAAATACGGTGGGCTCATATAATTTCTGTCACATATTCATTGGCATTTCCTTTGCCAATCATGCTTAATACATTACTGTGGGTAGTGTCTAATATTTAATTTTCAGATTTGAGATACATTTTTACATTCATGCAGCAGTATAATATGCATTGGATATGTGAAGGTAAATATTTTTACATTAATCAAGGAGTGTAAGATTAATTGAATGTGAAAATTTGTTTTCTGAATTTTAAGCGGATAAGGAGAGTAGGCATTAGCTTTAATTGTGGGAACAGAAGTTAAAACAATGAGCACAATATGTTTATCAAGTATTTACGGTTACATGCAATAGGCAGCTGAAAAGATTTCTTGAAAATGGACATCTAGGAAAGATCATCTCTTCTTTCTGTGGTATAATACAAGGACGACCTCCTGTATTTCAAATTAAAAAATAAAAATGAAAATAAAAATAAAAATAAAAAGGAAGGAAGTACCAGTGAAGCAAAATAACTACAATGCTTATCCTTATCTGCATTTTAGAAAAGGAGAAGCATTTGGCTTAATTTTGCAATAAAAGGTTAAAGAGCTGCAAAATTGAAAGAGACTAGGATTAGAGAAATTATGTAGTTAAAAATTGGTTTTATGTTTACTAGGACCATTTGATATTTTAGTAATTATTTGTAATCAGCAGTTGTTTTCTGTTTTCATATTTCCTATACGAAATCATGTGGTATACATTTTTAATGCCTCATCTTCTTCCTTTTTTTTCCTTACATTATTACGAAAGGGTATAATCATGTGGGAATACTTTCTTACTTAATTACTTACATTATTTCATCCCTCGTTGCGATTAAGCAAATTATTGCTTGGTCTCTTTAGAAAGGATAATTAAGATACTGTTCTGGTGTTTTACAATTTACTCGTTGTCACAGGTATGGCTAAGCTAATTATAAAATGGTTAAAAATTTATTCTGGGAAGAATATTACAAGTGTACCATGTGCGCAAATTGCTTCCAAGGCTAATTCAATTATAGATGCACTGTACCTATCCTGTCGGTATGATATTTGTCTTTGAAGGTAGAGAGCTTGGGATTGCAAGCTCAAGTTTATTAGTATAGTGCCTGTTTTTGTATACTAGATTTTGGAAAAAGTCAACATGGTGTCTGAGAGAAGGAAGAGAAAGAAGAAACACTCTGAAGTTAATTCTTTTCTTTAAAAAAATGCAACAAAACAAATGAATGCGGCAGAGCCAACAGAAGCTGCAGTATGAACCATATAAAATCTAGATGCTGCTCATTCCTGATATTCTGATTCCAGTCAGAATAAAAATGCCGATAAAATTATTCTGACAAGCTGCTCTCTCAGCCCTGAGTGGACTTCCATCTTCATCCCCTAAACCAACTCACAATTCAAAATAATAAGGCACTATTACCAGTTTTCCTGGGGAAAACCCCTCAGGATTGACAGGTTATGAAGACTTAGTAACCCTTTTATCCTATAAGAAAGATGGTCTGTTCAAACAAGGGTGCTACTGTGCTTTCAAAAGTAGAGGGGGTGGCCACAATTGGAAAGATTTTGAAAATGCTTCCTAATCAACCAAACAGAATAAAAAGCTGTTATTATTTCATGTATCAGCACACTATTTCTGAAAGAACTGTTTGCATTTAATGCAGGGCACAGAGAGGATTTTTAAATATCTTAATGTATTCACCTTTTTGCATTCCGAGTGTTAAGTCCTAGATGCATAAGGAAGGGCTAGGGCAACCCCAGCTATGATTATACCTGCTGTGCATATGTGCTATTAACAGATGCCTTCTTGTAGTAATTTACTTTGAGGTCAGTCTCGACACTTTCCTCTCTAAAATGAAAAGTAGCCTGCTACTGCTAATAGTGAACTTTT
>NW_008654005.1:0-777 GCF_000695815.1 Acanthisitta chloris | reverse complement strand
GGGGGTTCTGATGAAGGTCACACCTCATCCAACCTGGTGGACACTCACTCAACCTGGTGAACCCTCACCCCACCTGGTGGGAGCTCATCCAACCTTGATGGGTGCTCATCCAACCTTGATGGGTGCTCATCCTACCTTGGTGGGTGCTCATCCTACCTGGTGGACCTTCATTCAACCTGGTGGACCCTCACCCAACCTGGTGGGTGCTCATCCTACCTGGTGGACCTTCATTCAACCTGGTGGACCCTCACCCGACCTGGTGGGTGCTCACCCAACCTGGTGAACCCTCACCCAACCTGGTGGACTTTCACTCCACCTGGTGAACCTTCATCCCACCTGGTGGATGCTCATCCTACCTTGGTGGATGCTCATCCTATCTGGTGGACCTTCATTCAACCTGGTAGACCCTCATCCTACCTGATAGGTGCTCATGGTGGGTGCTTAGCCTACCTGGTGGACCCTCACCCAAGCTGGTGGACACTCACCCAACCTGATGGACACTCATCCAACCTGATGGACACTCATCCTACCTGGTGGACCCTCACCCAACCTGGTGGACACTCACCCAACCTGGTGGACCCTCACCCCACCTGGTGGACCCTCACCCTACCTGGTGGACCCTCACCCCACCTGGTGGACACTCACTCAACCTGGTGAACCCTCACCCTACCTGGTGGGCACTCACCCAACCTGATGGACCCTCACTCAACCTGGTGGACCCTCACCCAACCTGGTGGGTGCTCTTCCTGCCTGGTGGGTGCTCATGGGTTCTCACCC
>NW_008654004.1:0-585 GCF_000695815.1 Acanthisitta chloris | reverse complement strand
TCCCAGACTGTACTCATATCTGGGATTATCCTGAACACAAATCACTCTGCTCCCTTGGATCCTTGGGATTTTAATCTGCTGGGTACAATCACCTTCCAAAGGTTGTCTGAAGAGTGGAGGTTGGCATGATGAAATGCATCACTTTGGCTGAAGAGCTGGTACTGTGAAATTGTGCTTGTGTGTATTGCTCTTCAGATTTTTGAAAAATACTCAGTCTTGGATTTTCCCAATTCCCATTTAAGCCAGCTCAGCCTATCTTTAGAAAATGAAAAAGTTAGGCCAAAAAGTTGGTGTGACACAGGCGCCACCATATAATTCTTACAAATCTGAGGTCATAGTGATCATCTCTCATTTATTTTTCTGTTTATCATTTTCATAGTGTACTACATGTCAGCCTGATCACTCTTACCAGGCAAGTGCTCGCTTTATTTTGAATAGAACAAACTAAATACAACTTGGCTCCAACCTGGCCACAGTTTTTTGTTGTCATGGTTGTCTTGTGACTGTTATGTCCTGTTTCTGAGGCTAGTTCATCACATTGCAAAGAAATAGGTTTGTACAATCGGGACAATGAATTATTAAATG
>NW_008654003.1:631-1688 GCF_000695815.1 Acanthisitta chloris | reverse complement strand
CCCCAACACCTCCCACCTGGGACCTGCTAATTACAGGCAAGGAGTTTGGAACTAATGAAAGGAGTGACAAAGGCTCACAATGACCAAGTCTCAATGGAGTGGGTTCTGGCACCTTTTCAAATTGATTTTAAACAGGAACTCCCTTTAATCCTCCTCCCTATCTCATTCCCTACATCACTGATTCCTCATCAAACAGTTTAAATTAATTTGAGCCTGCCGTTCTCTGCCCTGTTATCTTTTCCCCCCCTTCATTTATGAATTTTAAATCAACTTGTTAACAACCTACTTAGTTGCATAATTTCCCTATAATAATCCCAGCCCCTGGCCGATTGTGCATTAATTCTGGAGATAACACGCTCGGCAGCCGACGGCTCAGCATGCTCACAGCTGTGTTCTCACTGCCAGCAGTGGCCACAGTGACAGCAAAATGGCTTTATACAGACCAGTAGCCCACTGGCCACCAGGGCTTGAGCTGCTGGTGCTTTGTCTCCTGCTCCTGCCCACTGTTCTCCACCCCAAATCATTCCTCACTGCTCCAGCATAGGCAGGAACAGAGGATCCATGATTTGCACAGGGACACAGAGGTGTGGGACATCCTCATTGCCAGCGAGATGTCTGTGCTGTCCCTTCTGTCCCTTCCCCTGCAGCCAGCACACACCATCTCTATCCAATCTCTCAGCCCACAGGCTCTGGAGAAAGCTGTGATGCTGACAAGTCCCATTTCCAAGATGGAAACTGAAGATACAATCTATAAATCATTTCCTAAGGGTTATAATAATGGATTATGGATTAATAGGAGAGGGGAGAGAAAACATAAGAAGTGCTGGAGGTCATAAATCCTGCAAATTAGGTAACCCTGTGTGTGCCAAGTGAGGCAGGCTGTGTGCTCAGGTCCTTGTGTGGCACCAGCTGGATTTCCAGCCTTGGGGAAGTTTTAATTCCCATTGGAATCAGAGCCAGGTGCCTGCCCTGGGCTCCCCAGGGAAGGCTGAGGGACAACACTTCTGAGTCCCGTGGGCTCCACAGGTGAAGGTCATTTCAGTGAGATGCTCAGAGG
>NW_008654003.1:0-582 GCF_000695815.1 Acanthisitta chloris | reverse complement strand
TCTGCTTTCATTCCTCCTTTCTTGTTGCTCTGAAGCCATTGAAAGCAGCACTTCTATACTTGACCCTGCTGTGCATTTATCCTACTTGTTCTACTTCCAAAGGGACATCCTGAGAGTGCTGGCACAGATTATTTTTTTTCCTGATCTTTTTGAGGTTTTTTTTTTTCTGGTTTGGTTTGGCTTTTTTAATTGTATGGCTAAAGGAAAGCTGTCCATTCCCTCTAATAACAAACTACCCAGAGGATCACTGTGTGCCAGCAGCAAGTGGTTTATCTGAGCTAGAGAACACACCCTCTTTCCAGCCTGGAGAAGAGAAGGCTCAGGGAGGAACTCAGAACTCCTTCCAGTGCCTATAGGGCTCCAAGAGAGCTGCAGAGGGATTTGGGACAAGGATCTGGAATGCCAGGGCAGCGAGGAATGTTTTTCCCCTGGCAGAGGGCAGGGGTAGGTGGGATGTTGGGAGGAGTTGCGAGGGATGCGATGCTGGAGCAGAGATGCTCAGCGCAGTGTGGCTGCCCCAGCACGGGCAGTGTCCGAGGCCGCTCAGCGCCCTCTGGTGGCTCCGCGGAGCTCTGCAGGGAG
>NW_008654002.1:372-646 GCF_000695815.1 Acanthisitta chloris | reverse complement strand
AGCTGCCTGCTACAGAGTCTGTCGGTGCCGTTTTGGAAAAAAAAATCCCAGCCCCGATCTGTTTACAGTGAGAGTTGACAAAGGGTGGTGAAGTTGGATCTTTTCTAAACTCTCCTGCCTGGAACCTGAGACTTGCATGCCATGGATCACACACTCTTTGGCTGCCTGCGCAGCCCCCATGCCACTGCGCAGAGCTTGCACCCTTTCTCCCAGTCTTCTCTTGCCCTGCATGGAAGATCTGACCACATGTCCTACCCTGATCTGTCTTCTTCTT
>NW_008654002.1:0-218 GCF_000695815.1 Acanthisitta chloris | reverse complement strand
CTCCTCCCGCCGCGGCCAGGCACAGCCTCTGCCTTCAGCCTGACTCAGGAGGACCCCCGGAGCTGGGCAGCAGCCCCCCCGTCCTGTGTTCGAACTCTTCCAGCCTGGGCACCAACACCCCCACGGGGGCAGCGTGTGCGCCAGGGGACTATGGCAGGCAGGCTCTGTCCCCGGTGGAAACAGAGAAGAGGTCCGGCAAAAGGAAAAGCGACAGCTCA
>NW_008654001.1:0-3265 GCF_000695815.1 Acanthisitta chloris | reverse complement strand
TAAAAAGGGGGAGGAGGAAATAGCTTTGTATATGCTTCAAATTAACACAGACCAGTAGTTCCATAAATGAACATTTTACCATCTTTGTGGTAAAAAGCTGACATAGAAGTTCAAACCCATACAATACTTATAAATAGAAAGAGTTCAAAAGATCCTTTTTTTTTAAAAATGGAATTTAAACATCATTTTCCCTTCCCCTACAATACACTTTAGTTTTGTATATCATCATCAATACATTTACAGAGTATTTGAATGTCACACCCACAGAACTGATAAAGCAGGTAAAAGTGCTAGCGGTATTAAAATTTAGGACTTTTTTCCCAAATAACTCTACCTGCTCCTCAGCCTTCCCCTGAAATGAAGGCTATCAACATTCATCACCCAGTTTGAGGTATGGGCAGAAGAAAATCTGCAACTGGTACTCTCCACCTCCCCTTGCCTCTGCTAAAATGTAGCAACAATCTATTGATCTGGTAATTGACAATGGTGATGGACAATCTCTTACCTCCATTCAGCTTATATGTAATTTAATCCCAGTATAAAAAAAATAGAAACATAGTATTAATGCTTAACTTAAAACCAAAATAAACAAATACCCCAACATAAAACCCCGACTTTAAATCTTCTTTGAAACCAGGTTCTTTTTCCAGATTTAAAGCTTCACATAAAACACTAGACAGAAGGATGACAATTTTAAACCAAGAGAGCACCTAAAAACATACCATAGGTAAAACGAAATCAACCATCTCTCCACTTCATAAAAACGTAGAAACTCTGCCAGCAACAGTAGTACACTCAGAATGAACAATGTGAAAAGGAGCATCTAGAATACTCAAGAGGCTTGCTACGCTACTTCTCTTTATTGCCCATTCTCTCACTTGTATGGATGGCCGCTGCATGACAAGATGCCTGTGATAGTTCTCTTATCCTCCTTTCACCACTGCTGCCAGCTGAAGTCGTCGTTGCTGCCAAAGACCAAGAAAAACCCTAGGATTGTGGCAAAGATGACTGTATTCCCCGTGAGAACCAGTGCACATGCGCCCCAGTAAATCTGTGAACAAGGAAATCTTGGTTAGACACGTGTTGAACCGAATACTGACACAACAAAAGGCAACATTTTACTGTCCCCTTCTAGACAAAGTTCAGGAATGTGTCCATGATGCAAGAACGTGGTATCTCATTATTTGTGGGTAGGCTGGGTTTACCCAAAATGACTTGACTGATTCACAGCCAGACAGGCTGCACTGCGTTTCTTCTAGCCATACTTGAAGCGTTGGCTAGGAGGCACAGCTGTTCTGGTGTGACACCCAAAAATAAGGAAGTAAGGCTAGGCAACAACATCAACAGCATTAAACACACCAGGAGCCCAGCTGAACTTGCCAGCCATGCTTTAAGGGCATTCAAATTGACTGAGCTTTACGAGTGCACTCTCAGGGCTTTGACTTGGTAGTGCTTTTTTGAAACACACCAACAAGATGATGTTTTAATACATTCCAGTCCAAAGCCACATACTGGGGAAGATGCAATGAGAACTCAGAAGTTTAAGAAAATAACACCAGTATCATCTACTGTGAATGCAAAAATGCACTGGGTTTTTTTTGGGGGTTGTTTCTTTTTGTTTGTTTATGCTTAGTTAGCCCAACTATTCCACAAATTGCCTTCAGAGTATTCTTTACACTGTTATACTTGGTTTTTTGCCTGTTAAGTTTTCACAGTATTTCCTATCTCATTTTCTCTGCATTGCATGCAGGCTGTTAGGGTTTATCCCATGACCACGTAAAGCAATTGGCAATCACGATGTTCTGCCATGCTTCTGTTTCTGTATTAGTTTTGCTTGCCAAAACAACTCTTATCCTGTTTGCACTGCAAGCGCCTTAAGTACGCAATTATAAGAGTTTAGTGTGCAAGAGTTTTACCTTCAGTAAAAAAACATAAACAAAGAACAAAGTTTTCTGGGAAAAAGAAAAAAAGACAAGGACAGGTTGAAGTGTTACTAACCAGTTCTGCTCTTGCAAACACTATGGGTAGCCCAAATGCTGAGACCACAATGCCTGTTGTAAGGAATATCGCCAGCTCCTTGCAGGCATTACTTGTAGCATCTGTGTCATCGACTAATCTTCTTGCTATGCAGTACGGGATGGGAGACAGGATGTAAAAAAACAGAACAAACAGTGGCCAGTACTGGCTGGAAAAGTAAGGAGAAGAAAAGTTTAAGTCAACTTGATTTGCTCCCTGTTCTGAAAATCACCGCAAGGAATTCTGCCCATCCAGCACCCACGCTCAGGAAAAACAGACACAAGCCCAGGGAAAGCAAATCCTTTACTTTGGAACAAGCTGACATTAATCCAACAGACCATGTTTGTGAGTGGCTTTGGCTGACCTCAACCACAGCAGAGCTCACTAACAGGATATCCACAAAGCAAGAGCTCACTAACCAAGCCTAAATCTAACGCCAGCACACAAGGCAGGCTTAGCTCCTCTGTTTATCCTGCCAGCTGTGCTTAAGAATTGCAAACGTCTTTGCAGAGCCCTGACATCACTCTGCCCATGAGCCCCGAGTGCACACTCATGGCACTGAGCACTGCTCTGGGCCCTCACTCAGCCTCCGAGGGAACCAACACTTGGTCTTCACATCATTAAATCTGAATACAGCCAGAGACACCTACAGAAACTGCACCCCCACATCTGGCAACACTTACTGTTACTGCCTGCAGCTCACCAGACTGGATTTCTCAGACACAGAAATGCAGGTGCACATTGTTTCAATAAAACTTTATCGCTCTGTTTGAAAGGCAAATGCACAATGATCTCCTTTCCAAGGGTTGGTGTCCCCGGCCCTGGCTTCACAACAAAAGAAAGTTGGCATAACAATTCTAGTCGTGAACTGCAATTCACACCATTGTTAGGGTGAATTAAGTGCTCGGATGGTCGTTTTCTCCCCACCCCAATCTTTTGAAGCAAAAAACCACCTCCAAACCCAAGAGCCGTCCTACACCGAGAGGCCTCAGCAATCCACTATGAAGAAAGCGAAACTAGTCTGGAGCTAGAAACACGCGAAAAGAAACACACAATAGGGAGAGAGTGCACCTTACTTGTATTGGGGAAGGGCACATCCAAGCATCAAGAACATCAGTCCGACTGCTCCCCCAAAGGACAGGCTAATCAAAGCTGCAACGAGAGCACAAACCGACCACAAATGAAGGTACAACACGCCGTACAAAACGCCAAACGCGACCGAGGCTGTGACGCCGCGAGTGCCGCGGGT
>NW_008654000.1:7779-23497 GCF_000695815.1 Acanthisitta chloris | reverse complement strand
AAAGAAAGAAAGAAAGAAAAAGAAAAATCCATGACACCTAAATCCAAATCTTAAAACTTGTTCATGCATGAGTAGTTTCATGGACTTCCACCAAAGGAATTTTCTGAATTAGGTCCCTAACACATGCCAATATGTCATTTTGAAAATGGAAAGCAAAATCAAAATAACAACTATTTTGTAGGTCCCTATGGTAGCTTTTACCACAGCCACCTTCTTATGCTGTTAAGGTACTGAGAAATTTATGTGCAAAGTATGATTGTAATTCTGTCTTGCATGGTGTTACAGTAATTTGGCAACATTGACTTATTAATTTTTTTAACAGTTTGAAACATTCAGAGAAAACTCCTAGTAGTGTTAATTGTCATCCTAAGTCTGAGAGTCAATATTTTCTCAAGTTAATTGACAATGATGATCATCAAACATCAACAGCAGTGCAACTGCCTGAAGAACTGTTTGTACTTGCACTCACCTGTTCCCATCTGTGATGTGTTGGTAGAACAGAGGAAACTTCTTTAAAATTTTGTGGGGAAAAAAAGAGGTTTTTTCAAATGAAACAGTAAAATGTGCTTTTCAGGTGAGTCAAGATTACACTATGTTCAGTTTGATGTGCAGTAACTAGCCAAAGTATTTGCTTCAGCTTTTTGCAACATTTTCTGGTTTCAGATTACAAAATCTGGATTGTGAAGTGCAGAAAAACTAAATAACTTTTGTGCCATGATTGAAACCACCATTGAGTCTTGGATTCATGCTAGAAGTGTGCATCAGTCTTTCCTCCCTGAATGTTAACCTCTGGTGCAAGGGAGACTGGATAGCTGGCAAGAAAAGAGCTGAGAAGTTAACCCTAGGACATCACAAGGTCCACCCTTCCTAAATAGCTTATAATGTTCTGTAACTGCCAGCTGTTGCAGAGTCTGTCTACTATGGGATCCTGAAAATAGGGAGACTGTCTATCCTTACATAAGGCATTTAATTATTTTTAAGTGATACAGGCACGTAGTTGGATAGATTGGTAAACTGAAGTAACCTAAGATAAGCAAATGTCAATTATGCCTTTTGTTTGTGCTGTAGTTGACTGAGAGCAAAGAGACTCAAGATAGCCCCTGTATATCACATCAGTCTTAGCTATGACCAACCATGTCAAAATTAGCTATGTCAAATATATTAGCTGTGTCAAAAAAATCTTCCTGCTAGAGTCAAATGATGAATACAGTAAAGACAGAAATAATGCCTCCTGTCAGATTGTCTTTGGAGCAATTTGGATGCAGTAAACTCAAGCTACAGATATATTGCAGCTAGCAATTTTTGTGCCATCCAATCTAGCAGGAACAAAAGGAAAATATTATTGCCAGTATCTCAAGGGTGTCTTCAGTATGCTGGAGATGCTTCATGCAAGGGTGATAGAGAAATGCTAACTGCTCCTGATTAGCAACAGTTCTTTGCCATTTTTAATACTAACCAGTTATCAAGGTAGTAAGGGGTTCAGTACAACACAATAGAAAAAAAATCAGGGTAGCATTTAGCCTACTGCCAAGCCTGTGTTCTGTCAGACACTGTAAATGTATCTGAAAGTGGCACTGACAGTTAATTTGAAACATTTCCTCTGTAATGAGCCCTCCCTTTCAAAAAGCTATTAGAGCTAAGCAGCCAAATGATGAATCACAGAAACTGGGTGCTTTATTCCCTTGACTGATTTTTTTCTTATCTTTACTTAAAACTTTAAAATGTTATGACTTACCACCAGCTTTCAGCACAGCAATTTTTTACTATGGTTTACATTATATCGGTCAATTAATCTAAACATGATAACAGATACGTTTCCAGAAAGCTGTTTTGGCAGTCAATTTTGCAAAGCAAGGAAGAAAAATATAAAAGAAAAAGAAATCCTAGGTAAGTATAAATTTTAGCAGATGTGAAGGGTGCAAGTTCTATTCCTTAACATAACAAATTCAACATTAAATGTCAACCATAAATGTTTTTTCCTAATAAAAATACATTATCTTAGAATAATTAAACAAATTATGTTTAACGTAGCTTACATTCCCACAGTTAACACCAAATTGACAAATGAGTGGGCTTATATAGAAAACAGCAGCTTCATTTATTGCATAAATAATGTTTTATCATAGATAAAAACATTTGCCTGGGAAGCATCTTAAATTCTTTGTGATCTTTCTTCTTGTAATTTCTATCTGTTAGTAAAATGTAATATTTGTAGATCTTCTATGTGGTACTGGATCTGAGCAGAAGAAAACACTGACAGGCCAGATTATGTCATGCCTGTCAGCAAAAGTGAAAGTAAATGATGATACAACACTTGTTGACAGCCAGACCACCCTTTTAAAGTGGGTACATGTGTTCTACCCTCTAAACATTACCAAATGAGTATGAATAAGTGTTATGATCTACCAGAATAATAAATGCAAACTTCTTTCTATTCCACTGCAAGTCACTTTGCTGTGATAAAGCTCAACTATTTGTGTATCAACTTCATGTTTGCTTGATAAATCTCAGGAAAAGAAACAACCCAAATGTTTTAATAAAGGTCACTTGAGAACTTAAGGCCATGTCACCAAATGTTATACCTGATGTAGCAAGAGTCATGCCAGAGTACTTCCATTTACCACTTCAGGTGAGCAGCCAGGACAACCAGCTATACTGTTCCTGTGCCTTGTAAGAGGACATAAAAGGCCAAATCTTCAGGTTGTTTTTCCAAGTTCATTTTTTTAATTTAATAAATTAAGGAAGCAGAAGCTATGATTTTTCCCCCCTCCAAACCATCATTCACAATGTTAGTTCAAATGGAAATATCAAATTATGGTAATAAATGCAATATTGCAATGTTTTAATATTGACAGTCAAGTCCACCACTACTACTGTTCACATACAGTAAGGCAGTCTCACTTGCAAATGTATTTGAAGCTGCAGCAGTAGTTTGCAAGCATGGGATACATGCCATCTTGTATACAGGTACATATGTTTTGAAGAGGCAAGTTGTTTCAAAGGGTTTTGATATCCCCAATCAGAGGGGAGATTTTTGCAGTTTATCTTCATACTTGGTTCCCTCCTTCAAGCCAATGCAGAAGAGAATGTGGGTGTATCAAATAGAATTTCTTAGGGTAGCAGTTTCTGTAAATTATTTCAGTTTGGACACCCATAGGCTAATGTATTCAAAATAAATCACCAGTTTACTAAATTCATTTTGAAAACACCATTCCACTCACTTCTACAATGAGGCAATTTATTTTTGCAAAGGTCATACAGTGCACAGGTCTCCTCATGACATGTTGATGACTAATTTCTGTTTCTTGCATTCCCATTCTTGAGTCAATAGCTTCAATTACTAAGTTTTATGCTGCTGAGAATAATAATTTCTCATAATTATGACGTATTTTTCTTTTGATCTTCTGAGGACAGTTGAAACATACATACGTTGATGTATATAGAAATTGAAAAGGGAAAGGCCTTTGCAGTTACTGTATAACAATGACGTATCAGTAGTATATTTTTATTTTGCTTAAAGCATTATTCTGACATATGGAATAATTATACCACAACGCCATTTGAAAAATAACCTTTTTTAAAATAGAAATATGCTCTATTTCTGATATGCATTGATTCCAAACCTATCACCATTGCATTGATTGGTTTCAGTGTGTAAAAGAATTAGGATAGATAAAAATTATTTCAACTATTCATGGCTAGATGAAATAATTTACTGTGATTGTTCTACTCTAATAAAAATTCTATTTGAAACAAAAACTTTCCTTTTGAAGGTTCAAGTTTCTTTCTTGGTTAGCTTCATACTACCATTATTTCCTCTGGGCCTACTTTCTTTCCAACCTGAATAGAGGATACTATTCCACGTATAAATTTTGTTGACATACACTCCATGCCCTTTGTCTGGCTTACAGAATGTCATTTATGTTGGTGTTCACTCTGAATAGCATCAGCAGTATTCTTTCTATATGAAGATTTCAGTGAGTGCAAATACAGGCTTCTTTTAAGCTTTTCCAGAGATCTAGAGTAGTGCGGAAACTATAGCGATATTTTAATCTTGTTTTATTTTCTGAGTCACTCCCACTTCAGTTTATCATAGTGCATCACAAAATATTACCTTCAAATAATAAAATCAGGAAAAAGTTTGGTGTTGGTGGTGTATGTTATACTGTGCAATATGTCAGCATTTTTTTTATCTAAGATTATCCCAATGTCAGCATTGCTTGGTGGAATGATCGGAGGAGTGAAGTATGTCTTGTGCAAAGGAAATATGAGATTGTTCCTGGACCAAAGTTTCAAGACACTTTAAAATATTTTTTTCCATTTCTGTAAAATAAGAGATGGGTTCAAATTTTCCATAGTTCAAGTCCATTACAGTTTTGTCAAAATGCGTAGTTGAAGAAAGTTTTCATAAAACAAATTGTTTGGGGAAATAGAGCTCTGAACTATCTTGAATTATCCAAGTTTTCAATTGAAAAATATTTAAATTTTAGATTTCCATATAAATTTTTAAAACCGAAAGTTAAACTACACTTTTAAGCATATGTCTCCTTTTTTGTTTAACTAAAAAGATGAGGAAGGAGGCATTGTTTTACAGTCTGAACATTCTTTTTTCTTTTTAATTATAAGCATGAAACAGGTTATTCCCACATATCCATTTGTCTTCTACCTGGACTAGAGGGAAAAGATGAATGATGTGATATTTCCTCAATTTCTTTGTTACGTATTCCTCATATACAAAAAAAAACCCAAAAAAACCACAAGAAATCTGTTGTGAACCACTACTCTACCCAGGAAGTAAGATCCCAAAACATATAATTGGTAAAATGTGGGTAGTTCTAAAGGATGCAGTTCATATCACAAAAGAAAAACACAGAGTGGGTCTGTTTCTCTCCAGCTAAAATTCATGAGATCATTGTGAACTAATTTCTATAAACCTCTATGAAAATGGGTGTTTTGTGAAATCATTAGAAAAGATACCTAGAAATTTCCATGGATCTTTGGGTTCCTGAGCATCAGACCTCTAATTAGAGAGGAAGTGGCATCCTCTGAGTTTTATTTTAAACTGTTTCCAACATTTCTTTGGTCTTGCTGATATTCACCAGAACAAGACCACCTTTGTCAGACACCTGCATGTTCAAGGGTATCTCATGTCTGAGAATTAATATGATACCTAATTAAATGTCATCAGTGTCCTACTGTCTTCTGCAGTACAGCCCTTCCATTGCATTAGATGGATTTGTTTAAGTTTCTAAACTAAATTTACCAGTTTCTGCTAAATTGTCTTAGCTAGGCAATGTCATGTCATTGCTTTTCATTCTAGGAATGGAGATCAGCCAATCTGATGGATCCTGAAGCAAATAGTTTATCAAAGAAGTACTTTGAATGTCAAAACTTCAATTTGCATAGGTAGATTTTGCATAATATGTCAGAAAAGGACTGTGAGCTAGACAAAACAGTAGTGACTGGGCAGGTAAAACTTGCACACTTCTATCCCTTTTTTTGCTTACTGCTTCAGGGGGAATAAGTTTCATTACATAATTTGATTTTGAGAAGGTCTTGAAAATGTTAAACCTGTTTCAAGAGGTTGAGTTATGATGACTCCAAAAGGTGGTTGATTTATTGACAATTCAAGATAAAAGTTTCATTATCATGCCTGAGAGGAATAGCAGCTCTTCTCAGCAGTATATGCTGCCTAAACAAGTTTCTGCCACATAAAGTGTTTGTGTGTCAACACATTCGGAAGTTTGCAACTACTATCAAATACTAGTTATTTTGTGTCACATTGAAAAAACGCTGATTGTGAAAGGTGAACTTTCTCCTCTTATCAGCCCTGGTGAGTATACAACTGATGTTCTGGGTCGAGTCCTGAGCTCCTCAGTGCAACAGAAACATGAACATACTGGTCCAATGAAGCACCACAAAGACGCCAAAGGGACTAGATCATCTCTCATATGAGGAGACACTGAGAGAGATGGGACTGTTCACCCACAGAACAGAATGCTCAGGGTCATATTGTCCACAGATGAGAAAATATAAAGAACATACAACCAGAATTTCTTCTCAGCGGTGCCCGGTGATAGAACAGCAGGCCATGGACACAAATGAGAGAATGGGAAATTCTTTAAAAGGCAAGAAAACTAGAGGGTTTTTACTTCATGATCAAACTCTGGACCAGATAGCCCTATGAGTGAGGGGAATCTACAGCCTTCAAAACCTGACTTGATATGTTCCCAAGCACCTGATCTGGGTAAAAATATTTTTTAAAAGCACATGAATTTGACTGGAAAGAATACAAGTTTCAGACTGGTCAGCCTCAGAACATGGGTGGTAGTTAAGAACCCTGTCCTGTTAGAATAATGACCAAAAAAAAAAAAAAAAAAAGGTAGGAAAAAGAAAAAAAGGCAAAGTTCTTCAGGAAAAAAAAGCGCAAGAAACATTTACACAATTTTTCTGTGGAGGGAATGTGTTTTATAACTTATACAGTGAGAGCAAATGTTTTTTCCAGGACAAAAGACCCATTATAAGTAAGGGAGGTAATATGGTGTTACAGGCTTCTTCCTGTCTGGATGGAAGAGCCATACATCTTCTATGAGCCTGCACCACTTTGACAAAAGTCACACTCCAGAATTCTGGAGGAACATGATGTAGTTACTAATTTAACTTTGCACCCCCAGAAACTACATTTGGTGTATATTTGCCACATGATCTTTACAGCATCTATATATTTCCTGTGGACCCTAGGTATGAGAAGAAATCTCTAAGAAATACTTTATATATTAAAAGATACAATTCTTCCCTACATCAAAAAATACTTATTTTCTGTAAAAACATACAGTTTATTTTTTATAAGGACAGTAGGAAAGTATTTTCTATGCTAGATTTCCTGAGACCAATACATAGTGGCAGAAAATACATAAACTTGGTTGATTCTATGATTCTGTGGTGTGAAATACACATTGAAGGCATTTTTATCACTCAGTAATAAAAACATAAAAAAATTGGGAAAGGTTGAATTGTTCTAAAAAAGAATTTCCTGATTTATGAATAGTTTGTTATTAGCTTCCAAAACAAGACATCAGTCCTCATAAAAGTGACTGTAGCATTATTTGTTTTGCTATGTCTCAGCTAAAAGTAGATGTAATCCGCCACATGCCTCAAAGGCTTATGATATAGACAAAAGCATTTTCCTGTTGTTGTCTTTGGGAGTAATTTTTCTAGTTTGGATTTGTTCTGCTGTTTTTTGTTTTTTTTTCCCAGAGAAAACTGAGGCAAAACACAGCTAATGGAAATTTTCAGCTATAGATTTAGAAACTGATACAGTTACTGCTTATAGACACCAGGTGAAAATTTGCATATCTTGGTCAGGTTTTCATAAAGCTTGAAGGGATATTTAACCTGCAGACTAAAGGACTAAAGGTGAAGATACTGTAACCCAGCTGCTAAAAGTCAGCTTCTAAACCTGTAGAGACTTCCAGAAATGCAAATCAGCAGTTCCCAGTGTTTTTTGCATGGCCAATATATTTGGAAACCAGATTTTGTTTTTCATGCCCTGCATGAGTATTTGACAATTTCAGTTTAAGAGCAGAATAAAAAAGAATCTAGGATGAACTTCTTTTTTCTGCTTTTCTTTCTTCTTTTTCCCCACTGAAAGGGAATAAAATTGCACATGGGCAAGGAAAAATTTATCTCGAAGAACCTGTGCCCTCTATTGGTAATTTGACCATGGACTTTTAATGTAATTTTCATGTGTTTTTCTGAAAGTTCCTGAACTGTAGCTTGAATATGCAGGAGCCTTTGGTATTCAACTCACTTTAACTACTTTGAGAAATTCCAGTCTTGTTGCTTCTAACTTGTCAAACTTCAGACATTTGTAGGAGTGGACTTATTTGACCACAGAATAGTTGGAAGTGACTTTAGGAGGCCATCTTGTCCACCCCTATGCTCAAACAGGGCCACTGACAGCCTAGGTCCATTTCCAGTTGGTCTTGAATACTTCCAATGATGGAGACTCCACAACCTCTCTGGGCAGCCTGACACACTGAAAATATTTTCTGAACTTGCAGATCAATGTAGTCTGAAAAGTGAAGAAATTCTAAATATCACACACAGAGAGTCATGCAGTTTCTCCATTTGAAACACTGAATGTTGGACTAAATTATTGTTCAGTTATTAAGTCTGCATTAATACAATCACTCTGTCTTTCTTCATCAACCTTCCCTCAATTAAATACATATTAAAATACTTAGAGAAGATGGAAAATTAACTGCCAACTACTAAAATGTTCTTCCTGTACCATCTGTGACTCTCTGTCACCAGAAGCTGAAAAGTTCTGTGAAGCTAGGTTTGGAAGGCTTTTGCAAGCATGAATACCCTGAAGAAGATGTATGCAAACACTACTGCAAATGATTTTGTAAGATGTGTTTCAGATACACATCTGTAGTATGGCAAATACATATTCAGACCAATAAAGTCCTTTGGATTCTTCAGCTGGCCTATAATTACATTATTTTTTTTTCCTCACAAAGACAAGCAAAGGTGAAAAAATATGATGTTCTGGATGTACTAATATAATTTTCCAGTCTTATGTTCATTTCCATTGATGAAGCAGAGGATTAACCTTAAAACCAAGATATGTCAACTAGACAAAAATCTGTCATTGCTCCCGAGGGTAACATTTGTGTGTAATTTACTGATCAGTAAAACTGTATGAAATCATTTCAGTTAAGAATATGAGCAGAAAATCATGTTTTGGTATTTTCATGGGGAAAAGAAACAACTAACAAACCAAGAAACATTTTGGTTCATTGGTATTTTTTTCCTTTTCTTAGGGGGAAAAAATAGGCATTGCTTTGAGTTCTTACCTGTTTTTTTTCCTTCTATATGTGAGGTCAGACTTTTGCTTAGAAACATTCTCCTTCACTGTAATTCGAGGAAAGAAAGACATGAGTTTCACTGATTCAAAAAATAGCTCAGCTTAGAAGATAATGAAGTTTACAGCTTTCTATCTCTCCTTGTTACTCATTGTTTTTTTTTCCTGGAATGCTACATCATATTAGAGAAATACTTTGATGAGAATGGTTTCTGATTTTATCATAGACAAATCCTCACTGAAGGGAAGTGTCTACAAATCCATACTCATTTTCTTGTTTACTGTCTCATACTTAACTCACGTAGTTTTCTTGAAGGTAGGTAAAATTTATGAGGTAGCACACAGAGAAGCCCAGTTCACCGGCAAAGCTTTTGTTTAGAGTAGGAAAGTATGTGTCAAGAACATGCCTCTGGTGAGTTTCCCAAAATCAGAGGATCAGCTTCAATATTTTTTCATAAGAAATTAACATCTCTGTGGAAGCTTGCAACAACACAGTCTCACATAAACTTGTGCAGAAAATATAAGGACTTCCTTCTTAATTGTGGCTTATACTTTAAAGGATATAAAAATCCAGGTGAGGGCAAATCTACTGATTTCATGTATTAGATCTCCAAAATATATTTTTCTTCAAGTTGAGGGTTGAACCTTTATAATATCAAAATATTTATGTACTTATAGAAGTTATATTTTGGATTCTGCCTTTTTATCTCAACAGAACAGGAAAAAAAATTCTAAAATCAATAAAGGATAAGAAGGTTTTACCTCAAAGGACTTTGCACTCATCAAAGTCTATTAGGACAGCAAAATATTTTGTGCATGTTTGTACCACTCATTTGACAGCAGTGAGATCTTTAGTATTATCCAGCTTATAGTGCAAGTTGAGGAATTAAGGTGGTGTGGGTATTTTCATAGTATCATATCATAGAATCAACAGGGTTGTAAGAGACCTCAAAGATCATCAAGTCCAACCCTACCATGGTTACTAGACCATAGCACTAAGTGCCACATCTAGTCTCATCTTAAAAAGCTCCAGGGATGGTAAATCCACCACCTGCCTGGGCAGCCCATTCCAATGCCTGATTACTTTTACTTACTTTTTCAGAGCGGGAAAAAACTGAGTCTAGAATCCCTGAAGAAACTAGCAGTAAAAGACTCTTCGGAACAGTTCAGATTGTTGTTCACAGGTTACCAATTCCTGAAAAAGGAGAGAAAACAATTGTACCCAGTAAGAACTAGAGGTCTCAGGGGAAGGACTTGTGTGTAGGGTAGAAAGAGATCAGGCAACATCCCACAGTAGCAGGTGAGAAGTGATTACTGCAACTGTTGTAAGTATGTTTTTAGTGATGACAGCGGTAAGAAAGCAGAAGCTGAATTTTTTCTTTCTTTTTTTTTTCGTCCAATCATCTACATACACGACATATATGTATGAAATGCAGAGTGCAACATGTGACTTTTTGAAATGAGTGCTATTTAGCAGAAATGTATAAACACATGAGATGACAAATTTCTAGTTAGGGTACAGTGTTTTGGTTGTGGATTCTTCACTGACAGTCATGGGAAGTCACTGTACACTTGAAAATGTTGGTCCCTCTGCACACTGCAATGTAGCTTCACAAATAAGTCTGTTTCTCACTCCAGAGTAATGCTTGGCCTTCTAAAAACTTCATACATTTTAGAACACAAGATACGTGATTTTGGAAATGTTGCTGTTGTCATAAACGTTTTTGGGAAGCAACTGAATCAGTTATGCTTTCCGGTGCCACTGTTTATGTGTCACGCTAGATTAAGCTAAGTTATAGAACATTTACATCTTAATACCTGACAGCCATTTTCCATTTATGATCATGTAAATAAATTTTTTTGATGCTGATTTTATTATGTGAAGGTTGAACTGAGTTCAGACAAATACTCCTATTTACCTGGACAAATGTGAATGCCCTGCAATAAATTCCAGTAAGAAATACTGAAGTTCCAAAATAAAACTCAAATGTCATCCTTTTATGTTTTCAGAAAGCCTCTGTTCTTCATACAAAACATCCAGTAAAATTGGTGTTCTTTTGCTTTCCTATGTGCCATTTGCAAAAGTTAATCAACAATGGAACAATTTGAATAGCTGCAGGAGATATTGAGATGTACTTCACCTAAAAATACATCATAATGATTCCTACTTCATTATGCTTTGACAAGTCTGCATTTTGGCTCTTTTATTGTGTATAAAGTATAGAAGGGAATATTGAACAGTCTCTTCTTATGTTATCATCTTAATGCATTCAGCATTCTTAGAGGACAATTTCTGGCCACACTTGTATATTTTTTAATAGATAAGATTTGTTTCATCTGTCCTGTTGTCCAGAAATAAGCTGGATTGGTAACCTGATCCTTTTCTTAATAGGGCTTTTCTTTGATTTAAAATGCACTCTTGAAATTCACATGCGAGTTAAATTTAAATCAGCTCTCCCTTTGCTCTCAAAAACGAAGGACTCACACTTTTCTTACATGAAAAGCATTTTTTGCCTAGGAAACTCATCAATGAAAACTAGATTGAAGTAATTTGGTGCATAGCCCCCTCGCCACTCCCTTTCCCTTTGCAAAATATGGGGACAGTGCATTTTAGCACATACACAATTCCATCAGCATCTTCTGCAAATGGAGTATTGTTCTAACAGCAGGCAAAAAGCAAGCCCTGAAGAATTATCTTAAAAACAGAGCTTTCTCTGCCCATCAGAAGAACACAATTAACAGGATACTGTTTAGTCAAACACCAAGGGTAAAAAAATCAGATGTAACCAAATTAGAAAAGATCTTGATGGGACCCTAACTTCAAATTCCCTTGATACCCTTTTTCTAACAGTCAAACATTCAGGTTGTTTTCAGACTGATTATGTGTGTGACCTCAATTATATCTCTTTTGGTGGATATGCATTCTCGCAAACACTTCTCACTCTCCCACCCATGTTTTCATACAGCTGTCCTTAACAGTCCACTGCAAAATTTCATTTTCTGGGTTAGCTTTATAAGCATCTTTCTGCTATCACGTTGTAGTTCAAAGTATTCAATGCACAGAGTCCCTTTCTTATGCTGGATTTTTTCTGTATGAGGAAGGTATTGCTTTCTCTATGGAAAACAAAATGGATAGCTGTATACTCTATTGTTGGGTCTCATTTTTTTTTAAAAATTACCTGTCTTTTTAGGCAGGCCCATTCAGAAATAAACACTCAAATTCACTTACTAGTTGTCTTTGCAGCTCAGTATCTGAAGATCAAATGGAATCTGTGAATAGAAGCTCTTTTAGATGGCAAAGAACTGATGCTACAGTATTGCTTCCTTCCTCTAAACAAACTGCTTACAAAAAAAAAAAAAAAAAGAAAAAACAGGGAAAAAAATGCTACCACTCAGCAAAAGGGAGGGCAAGTGTCCTTTTCATTTAGGGTTCTTACAAATACAGACACAGAGATAAACTTTCTGACCAAACTGTTATTCCTCAGTCAATGGTTGCTACTTAGAAAATTTCACATTGCAGACTCATTCATTTTTGTTTCTTAAAAATATATTTTAATAGGAGGAAATATGCAAATGAAATTAAGGGTAACTTTGAAAAAAATAAAAAAGGAAGTGTGTCACTTGAAAAATGAACAAACAAATGTCTTTGTCATTGTTTTAACTTTTGATTTTGTTTTCTCCTGAATCTGCCTTTCAGGGAAATTAAGTCAGTTTTGGACTATGATTAAAGTGCAGTAGAACATGGTCCCCTTAAACTTTCTCTAAGTAGTTATCCAAAAATAGTAATGATATTCTCAGACCCATGAAGCTTTGCACTTGACATAACAGCAGGTTGTGAGGAATTTGCTCTCCAGTTAAACATGACAGATTTTCTCTCCTTTAACCACAGATCAAAGACCGAAACCAACGTAAGTGCAAAGGATGCTAGTCTTGCTGGATAGGAAACATATTAGCTTTCCATAAGTCAGTCACTGTAGCTAATGGCTATCTCATGCAACACTTAGAGTACAAAGTATATCACACAGTTTGCAAATTTGGGAACAAACCAGCAAATCTCAGAGGACATTTAATTAGCTGGACATCTCCTGCAGACTTGTAAACTCAAGCTCCATTAATCACTGTCATATACCTCATGAAGCTATTTTACCTCCACTTCCTCTTTTGTGTAAAACATTAGGGTAAAGCAGAAGAACCAAGGAAACAAGTGCAAGCCTCTTGCAATGTGAAATGCCTCCTCATACTTGTTTTGGGAAGGGCTTGCACAGTATCTGACACTGAAAACTAGCAGCCTCCAAGCTTTGAAGGTTCACTAGATGCTGGCCTTATCTTTTGAACAGGACTAACAAGACCTTCATTCTAAGACAAGATGAAAAGAGAAGAAAAATAAAAGAAAAAAAATAATCAGGCCATGTTTGAGGGGAAACTGCCCTGCCTGTGAATATCTGTAGAGTAAAAGGACTGATCATATCAATATTATAAGTTATATGACAAAGGACAACTGAACCCTCTTTTCACAGCTATTTATGCACCTATCCCTGAAATGTGCTGATTAACACACAAATCTGCTCAGATTGTCTCATTTTTCTCATTCTTCTCCATGGAGTAAGTGGTCATACAAGCACACAGAGCTAGAACAGGGTTTCTCAGAGTGAAAATTATGGTGTATTGGCGCACTCTTAATTTCACTATTTAATGATTCTCAGTTTTGCTTTCTGGCCATAGGATAAAACCAACATGCAGTTTTGAGTAGCAAACAATTAAAAACGTATTATTTATTAGAAATTTAGTAAAGGAGGTTGTGGGCTCTGGACCAGTAAAAGGAATATTGCAGGACAGCTTTGATGAAGTATTTTCCAAGTGTTTGAGATTTTGGAGCAAAAAGCCTAAGGTGTGGGGAACAGGTTTATTAGAAGATTGAAAAGACTTCACAACTCCTGGAAAGCCAAAGTTCATTTTAAACCAATGATGCATATAAGGGTTATTTGTGCCCTAATAATCCATGCTGTTATTAGGCACCAGTCTATGAGGTACCTAACTATTTAATTAACTTCAAAAATCTTTGCTTTTTGTTTTCTATTGCCTATGCACAAGACAGCAGGGGCAAATTTGCTAGACCTCTGACTGCTTTTAAGCTGCATGCCTTTGTGCCAGTGACCTCCCATTGCTGCCGTGACAGGCTGTTCACTGATCACTGCCTACAGGCAGCTGCTCCATGAAAGCTTCCTGAAAGCTGTACAACATTGGTTTGTGGCCTGGACAAGAAGAAGTGACCTAGGTGATTTGCATGGAAGCTTGAACCTCTCCAGATTTAATTGAAACATTGTGAATCAGATCTAGCAGAAAGGCATGCTTCCCTTTCTCTGTTGCTCATTTAGTATTAGGGCAGATTAACACATCTGCAGTCTGACCCAGCACGCATGGAAATATCATCACAAACTGAGCTAGCTCTCTTCTCAGATCAGCAAGTGGTAAGATGTAGTTGATGTTTGGACCAAAGCTATTCCAAGTAACTTTCAGGACTGCACTCACCACTTTGAATATTTGGGAGCTTGGCTCTTCCCCGCTTTGTTCAGCCCATGAGCAGCCTGCAGATGGCTGCAGCCTCCAATGGAGGTGGATGTGAGCACAAAAGCTGTCAGCACCTAGGAGCATGTGGCAGGTATGAGCATGTTTATGGCTCTAACCAGACATACTAACCATTTGATCCCGCTTATTTGGAGCCAGACAGTCTGCTCTTATTCCTGACACAAGCACTTTTGATAGTTGGCCATAATTTCAGGAATGAAATCTCAAAATTTCAAAAATTCCTGATGAAACATAGTTTTTACATGTTTATATTTGAAAAACACTGGGTCCATTTATTTTTGCAGTCTCTAAAGTGGGAGGTCTGATTCTTCTGCAAGTGACATTATTAGACTTAACTGCCTCCTTGTAAAGCCCACAATAGTGCAGGCCCATCATCAGCAATATTTTGAGTTATAATGAGGTTAAGTTTATTCAGCTCAGTGCTGAAATGGTCAGTAAATAGGTATGTTATATCAGCACAGACAAGCTTACCTGTCCACTCTGGGGGAAAATATAATAAAACATATATATATATACACAATGAGGCTCACATTGCTTTCTGAAAATATAGAGGTACTAAGAAATATAAAATGTTCGTAAATGAATAGAACCAAAACACTCCAAGTGTTCCTCATTTTTAGTTCTCCAGAACTGTTTAAGCTTCCAGAAAATTAACTTTTATATACTTTATATACTGTTTTGGTACATTTTTGAAACTAGCAACAGAAAGAAAACTACAATTGCATATGAATATGTAAATATCAGGTATTCTTCACATTCCAGTTCTACATTTATGAGGATTAAAGAAAACATAAAACTGACTTTTTTAATCCTCAAATTATGCAGTTATGACTAGTATGAAGAATATACCTTCAACTATCCTACACTAGGATGAAATGGATGCAGTAAATTTAAGTTCACAGGGCTTCATTTGAATGTATTTTGTTGGGTTACTTTTTTTTTTGCTTGCCTGTCTGTTTTGAAAGGGTTAACATGCTTGTGATAACCCACCCTTAAGCGTAGGGAGACACCTAAAATCCATAAATGCTTGTGGTCAAAAGGAACAACAAAAGAGTCACAGGATCTGAATGCAATAAGAAAGTTTCATCAGTAAATTACACACTTAGCAAGGAAATTGCTGGTATATTATTCCCTGAGCTACTATATTAACACGCAGTGGGTTTGGGATAAAGGGATAGGATGAAGGAGAAAAAAGAAATTAGAAAAGGATAGATGCATTAAAGAAAGAAAAAAGATAAAAAGAAAGAAAATGAGAAAAAGAGA
>NW_008654000.1:0-7735 GCF_000695815.1 Acanthisitta chloris | reverse complement strand
CACCAGCCCTGGTTCCAGCATCCATCTGGCCTATGTGATGTTGTTCTTGGCTTCAGCATCGATCTAGCTGATGTGTCAGTCTGTCTGGCAAGATGCCCAGTGTCAAGGGGAAGCAGTTGCCATTGGCTTGGAGAGGGTACCTTTTTATGGCCCAGTTTCTCAACTTCTGTATACCAAGGATGTTTGTCCTATCTCTGCATGATCTCCCTTCTCCAGATAAAACTTACACTATCTCATGTCATGTTAATACCAACAGTCCTTGGCTGGCTCCACAGCCAACCATTCGATTGTCAATGTTTGAGACATACACATTAGGCCCTAAATACAGGATCATGTCATGTTAATACCAACAGTCCTTGGCTGGCTCCACAGCCAACCATTCGATTGTCAATGTTTGAGACATACACATTAGGCCCTTATTAAAATACAGGAACTCATTAGACAGCACTAGTCCCTGGAAACAGATAGTGTTTCTGATGAGCTCAAGAAGCGCGTGGTCCAGGTGCAGTTCATTGAGACTGAGGCCTAATGCAACTTCTCTCAGCCACTACAATGCTCCATGTAAGCATCCTGGCTCCTGTAGTGGTTAGGCTAACATCTATGCACATATGCAAATCTGATGCACCCACATGAATTTGACTACACTGCAATAAGAGAAAGAGAAATCCATGAAGAGCAATACATTTGCAGTTGTCTTTAAGGTCCAGAGTTCAGCTATTTCAGCAGGCATTAAGGACCTTTTAAGAACTGGCCATCACCTTTATTATTTGAATACAAATACACACGGTTTGGTGTTAACTACATTTTTTCATTCAAAAATCTTCTGAAACACAAACTAAATGGATTACATATAAAAACAGATACTATGTTTTTAACTTGGAAAATCTTTTTAAAGAATATTTCTAAGGTCTGAATGAATGTGAATTTTTTATATTTAAAATGTACTTTGAAATACTGTGTACTTACCATATTGAACTGAATAAAGTATTTTAGTATAAACTAGAAGTTTGGCAAAGAAGGCCTTGTCCTGTGAGAGGAATATGTTATAAAGTCACTTATCATTTGGAAGATTCTGAGTTTCTAAATATATAATTAAAATTTTTTTCCTCTTCTCTGTGAGAATCAGCAGAAACCAATTTAAACAAACAGTGGGAGTGTCAGTAAGGAACTATCCATGCCCTGAAAATGAGGTGTTTTCTCCCCGAATCCTATCAAATCAATCTGTCCTTTCCAAGAAATGATCGATTCTGTTAATTAAGTTGGCCACAGGGTATCAGCAAGCTTGTCCTACATTATCTTTTCTGCTTCTGTTTCAAAAGCAGGTTTTCCTGCTCCAAATTTTACATGATTGTGCTGTAGAGCAATGATGCAATTGTGTGGAAGAGCTCAGGCTTGGACAGTAATGTCGCAACAACAAACAAAAAGAGCTTAGCAGCAATGAAAGTTATCAATAACAGAAATTTTTGGTGATGTTCTGTTTTCTAAAGCAACTTAAGAAAAAAGTATTGAGTAAGCATCCTGTGCAAACACCAGAATGTATAAATTTCAGAATGAGAGGTTTAGTAACAAGAGTAATTTCTTTAGCTATTCTTATAGTCTAAATCAGAGTCATATATCAGCATTGCTAATGTATTTACTTTCTCATCATCACTCCTTGTAATGGGAGTGCTTTCCAGAGGAAGTCTCTTGGACACTGAGTACTCTAGAAGCAAGCAAGCTTTGCTTCAAATCCTCTATGCTTCCAGATTTATCTTTGAAAATAATGAAAGGACAATCACATCTTTTCTGGCTTATTCACTGAGCTCCATCTTTTAAAAGCACTTTGACAAACATCCTAAAGTCCTGGTGTTTAAGGTTAAGAAGGCATAATGGGTGAATTCGCTCAGTGAATTGGAGCTGCAGAGCTGCTCATCTACCCTGAGTTCTGGTTAGCAACTTTGTGGAAGTAGACCATGGCTTCTGTTCCACCTGGCACTTACCATTTTTAAGAAGCCAGACATATGTGACCCCTGGAGAAGTGTTAAATTGTCGCGATTGAGAGACGTGACGCAGCGTGATGCAAACAAGATGTCGTTTTCTTGTTGTTATCAACAGATACTTCCAGTTTTCTTGGCTTAGCGTGTTCTCTGCCGATTGGCTTATTCTATACTTTAGGTGTGCACTAATTGGTTAACCTAAGGCAAAAAAAATCAGTTGCATATCTTCTTCCCCAGCAACATCCTAACTTGTGACTGGTGAGCCAGCACGCAGGCGCTTTCTGTTCAAGGTTCCCACCTCCACCGCTGCTCCTCCCAAGGTCTTGTTGCGACAAGTCCCAACACGTCTCCTGACTAGCCCAGACATGCTGGAGCCTTGCTGAAAGCAGCCAGGCCAACCCCCACATACCAGGAAGATGTCTGCTCTCTCTGCCTCAATCTGCTACCATGTAAAGTGCAAATAGCAACATTTATCTTCTCCTTTCTTTTGTCTTTCTGTAAAGCTGAAGTCAATAAACTCCTCAGGACCAGGCTGTCTCTTCACTGGCGTGTGTTCAATGCCTAATACCACAAACGCAGTCCCTTAGAGACTTCCAAGAAAGCAAATACACACTATTTACAAGCAGGCTGGACAACCTAAAGATACTCATTCAATTCTGTGGGTTTTAACAGCTCATAATCCCCGAAACCTGGCAAGGGATAGGTTATTGATATCCTTAAATGTTTCCGAAGTAAACAGGAGTTTACAGCTACTTTCTCTTTCAAGTGGGTCATCTGTGAAACCTATCCAGACAGACATATCTGACAGGTTGTGAAAACTCTTTTATAGATGTTTTATTGTATACCTTAAAAAATATTTCCTGATTGATAATTTTCAAATCAAAATGGCTCAAAAATTAAAATCATAAAGATAAAAAGTTATATGTGAAAATCTGTGATAAGTATCAGCATTTCTTTAGGGGATTTGACAGAAGTTTCTCTCTTCAAACTGGCACAAAGTAACAGAGATATGATTATGTTTTATGAGACTGGCCCTGAAAGAAACAGTTATAAGATGAAAGCAGACCAGCATTTGCAGCTATACCCTCCAAAAACATTAGAGTAAACAAAGGCTCTTTCTCCAGCCTCTTGTCACTATTAAGAGAGACAGTAGGCACAACACTGATAACAAGAATCGAATAGTCAAAGCAAAGAGTAGGATAGAGGATAGTCAGGTAGAGAGCACCTGAATAAATAAGAAGAGAAAGGTTGATTAATAAGGAATTGTCTTAGTTTATTCAGCATGAAAAGGGTAGAACTTAGGGCATTATTTTAACTTAGGTAGCGTAAAACAAGGAAGAAAAACTAGATGCAGCTGGACTCATGACCTAGCAATATGTGCCAAACTCAAAGGTCAAACTGATGAAGACCATCGGCCTTCCTCCCGACGACCCCCGGATGACCACCAGAGACCGTGGGACTAATGCCAAGTGGGAGGAGATGAAGGAGGAGATAATGATAATGATTTCCAAGAACTAATTGTAATAATGACCACCTATTCCTGGAAATAATGAATATGTATGAGTTCTTTAATGTATATAAACTGTGAAGTTTTTGTCTCTGGTTGCGCAAGTTTGGTGGAGCGATCCCCCTTGTGCCCAGCGCTGAATAAACAAATACCTGCTACCTCTGAGATACAAGTCTGGGGGTAGTTCTTTTTCAGCCCTTTTCTCGGCATCAACACTAGCAAAACAACAAACCAAACAAACAAAAACAACCCAAAAAAACTCCAAACATACAAAAAAAATATTTTTCTCCCTCTGAACAGCACAGTGGCTCCTATGGTTTCCCAGGTGAGATGGAAACAGATAGAATCAATATATTTTCTAATAAGACATCATTTTTACTCTACAGCAAGTCAGAGTGAGGTAGAGGTGAGCTGCATTTTCTTTGTGGACCCGGTGAGACTGACATACATTTTTCACTGTTCATAGCAGGAAACACCACAGCACTGTTAAGAGATGGAAAGCAGACCTCAGGAACTGAGTTGAAAAATTTTATCTTCTTCCAGAACTAATTTTCACAATCTGTTATACATGTTTTAATTAAACAAATTCTCAGAAAGATGTTGATGGCAAATACTGTTATCAAAACATTCCTAATAACAGCAGATTTTTCTAGCTATGAAGGAATTTTGTCAGCCCTACTGCAACTACTGTGGGTGGAAATGGATTTTAAAATCAAACAAAGCCTATGAACAAATTAAAAGCAGGGTCTACAGTGACCCCTGCCTGGTCTGTTTTCAATAGCTGCACTTCATTAAAGGCCCAAACTGCAGGTTTAGGCAGTAAAGTCAATATTTTCAAAGCAGCCTTCCAAATGTGTCTCTTTTTAACATTCTCAGCTGCCACCATTAGCAAAGTGTCTGAGATTCTTCCCTAAGAAGTAACAAAATGACCAATAGAGCCCTATGATTTACCATACTTTCTGGTATCTTTGTCTAAAAATGTGTTTAATTGCTCTGTTATCGGTGTGCACTTTTATCATAGGTGTAAAACTAGCTTTCTTAGTTACAGCCAGTGATATCACTGACATATCACTATTGTCAGTAGCAGGTTCCTCAAACAAAACACTTACATACACTTTGGTAATATGCTTATACCTCAGTAGTACTTGGTACTATGTACTATGATGAATAAATTACTCGGACGACTGCTGTCCTGAAAGATGAAAAATGCCCTTAAAGTACCAAAGCAAACCATGAGAAATAATGCAAATTCATCATCCACTCTGATGACCAGCCCACCTGACATATCAAAAATCCTCCTCAATTCCTGAAAGGCAAACTGGGAGAAAAATACATTTAAAAAATCATCCCAAGCCTATGCTATAGTCATCTATTAGATACCCATGAGTTTGATATGCACAAAGTGAACATGGAAAACATTACAGACTCTGTCCATAAAATGGTTTCTCTGGAGGAGGTTTTCAAGTTTAATAAATAAATAAATAAATTCATTTTAAGCACTTGCATGCAGTTCTCAATTCTGACTGTTTTATCCATTGAACATAAATTCCAGCTAATGGCTTCTCTGCCCTTTGTTGAGCGAAGTCTTCATTTAATGTACAGTGTTAGGTCTGACCTACCAGGCTTAATGCAGCACCAGCTATTATCTTCAGTAACCTTTTTTGCCTGAAGAGGCTTGATCACATTTTCTCTTGAGCCTAAGGGTCTAGGCTTGGCACAATCTGTAGTTTTCACAAAATCTATGACAGTCTTTTTGGTTTAAATATACACATTGGCCCACTAATGCCTTTTATCTCAAAACTGGGCAAAACACTGTTCCAAGTAGCACTATCAATACCACAGCTACGATTCTGAAATGCCAGTGTTAACAGGTGTCCTGGGTTGCAATGGTATGTATTCTATTTTCATCTCCACAAGCTGTTAAAGAAGGTGGGGCAGTGATCCTTATCACCATGTCCCTGATGGCTCCCTCAGGGGGCTGTCTCTGATTAATGGGCTGCCAAGGACCCATACATGACACATCCGCCCAGTGATCCTCATTGCCTTGTCCCATTGTGAGGTGACTCACCCCAGGGGTGGGGAGCCAAACATGCTCACAGGGATATAAGCTTGGGTTTGGACCAGCACAGGTAGCCCTTTGCCTGCTGGATTCCCAGAGGACAAGAGCTGCTGCTGGACCTTCAGGAGAGGAGCACATCTGCAGGATCACTGCTCCAACAAAGCCATTGCTCCAGGAGGACTGCAGCTACCATTTTAATCGGACTACTACTAACACCCTGACTGAGAGGGTGTCAGGTTACTTTCTGACTCTGTCAGGTTATTTTTGTACTGTTGCATTTGTTGTTGTTTTTGTTGTGTTGTTCATATTAAATTGTATTTCTGACTCGAGTCTCTCACTGGTTTGCTTTCAAACCAGCACAACAGGAAACCATGAAAGCACAGATCAAGCTGCAAAAATTGTAGCGTCTTCTCCTCAACCAGACTGCATTTTTGCTCATACTAAATAACATGACAAGTTACTCTAGTGTTAATGAAGCAGATTTACTTCTTTTTCCTGGTACAGAGGGCAGGAAAAGCATCATGGAAGGGGTGACAGAGTCTTCAGGTGGAATTAATTCAGCATGATGCCTTTCTAACTTGAGCTCAGAAATACCAAACATATTATGACCAGCACTTCCCTATCCCTCATGTGTATCAATTGTTTTGCAACACGTATATTCACCACTGACTCTAGCAGTTCCAATCTCATATAATGTAAATCAAGACAGCTGTCAAGTATCTCTGACATCCACTGATGTCCCTGTCCCTTTAGCTGTGCAACTGACAGGTTAGACTTCCCAGCACTAAGGTTACAACTGCCTGTTGCCTAAATACTGATAAGACACAGGCATAAAGAGTAGGTGTTGCCAGTAATCCTGGGGGAAGTTCAAACCTGAGAAACACACAATAAGAACCTGGAGGGATAAGGTCCCCATCTGGAAAAGACTAGCTGGCAATGTGCTGCACTGATGGAATTTGGGCATGAGTTTCAATTGTATTATTGAGCAGTTTTGGTCTTCATGAAATGTGTCTGTGATTTCTTTCATCAATTCAAGTCTCATTCAAGAACATGCAGCTAGAAATCTGAACAATTATAATGTTACTAGTAAGCAGTGCATCCTCTACTTGAATTTGACACCAAGCTCATGCAGGTAACATACCAAAGTCTCTGCTCTCTTTATGAAATCTGATTTTATTACATGGTGTACATACAGTTACGCTGATTTCCAAAGTTGGAGATATATATTCACCTTGTTTATATATCTCCTTGCAATGGTGGTGTTCTCCAGGAGCATATAGAAGACAGACTTTTAAGTGAAAGAATAACAATATACTGTTGCTTCATTTGCCTAGTCCATGAAGGAGCTGTAATCTCTAAGAGGGCCAAAACTCCTTGGTATGCCCTTGTGTTCTTAGTAAAGGTAAAAGTCTCATCTGAGTGTAGTCCTTCAGCAAAATGTGACTGGAATATCTTCTCAAGATATTCATCATAATGACGCTGGTAATACTATCATTACATTTCTTATTCTTTAGAGAACAGCTCACAGTAATAAAGTTTTCAGCAAGAAGACAGGAAGTTCCAGATGTTCTCAAATATGATTGTTTCTAAAGACATTGCTTGAGTTAGGGAAAATTTATTTAGGAAGCAAAGCAAATGAAAACTGTCGCAATGGAGAGACGGGACGCAGCGTGATGCAAGCAAGATGTCCATTTATTGTTGTTTTTCACAGATCCTCGTAGTTTTCTTGGCTTAGCATGTTCTCTGCAGATTGGCTTATTCTATACTTTAGGTGTGCACTAATTGGTTAACCTAAGGCAAAACAATCAGTTACATGTCTTCTTCCCCAGTAACATCCTAACTCGGGACTGGTGAGCCAGCACGCAGGCGCTTTCTGTTCAAGGGTCCCATCTCCACACCTACTCCTCCTAAGGCCTTTGGGCAACAAGTCCCAACACGTCTCCTCGTGACCCAACCCTGTTGGAGCCTTGCTGAAAGCAGCCAGGCCACTCCCCACATCTCCCCCTTCCTGTTGCACACGGAGGATTCGTTTTATGGAGTCTTCCATCAACCTTTGTAGACATTGCAAGAAACAGGGGAAAAAGATTAACAAGAGAACAATCAAAACATAAACAACTGTCTTAACCAAACTTTTTTAACTATCCTGACAGTCCTCAAGAGATTTGTTGATTTGCTGCTCAGAGGGATGGTCCT